>NC_141873.1:480420511-480572026 GCF_056163025.1 Triticum urartu | reverse complement strand
ACTGTTGTTTATCTTATCAATCTCCAACCTTCTACTCGCCTTGAAGGCAAGTGTCCTGGTGAGGTTTTGTTTGGTTCTCCTCCCACGTATGACCACCTCCGTGTCTTTGGTTGTACTTGTTATGTTCTTTTAGCACCTCGTGAGCGTACCAAGTTGACTGCTCAGTCTGCTCAGTGTGTCTTCCTTGGATATAGTCTTGAACATAAGGGCTACCGTTGCTATGATTCTTCTGCTCGCCGCATTCGCTTTTCTCGCGATGTCACTTTTGTTGAGGACCAACCCTTCTTCTATTCCCCTTCCACTAAACCATCATCCTCAACTTCTTTAGAGTCTACCTCGTTTCTTTCACTTCCACCTATCTTTTTAGATGAGTCCATAGCTGAACAACCTTCCTCTGTCCTAACATCAGAACCATCTCCACCACATGTTTCATCTCCTTCCTCACCAGCTCCTTTCTCTCTTCCACTAGCTCCACCTCTAGATAGTCTTCCTTTCCATTACACTCGTCGTTATTCTACTCCTCCAGTCAATACTTTCCATTACACTCGTCGTTCTAAAGTTCCATGTGACACACAGTCATCTATGTCTTTGTCTTCTACTCCTCCAGCCAGTACTACTGATCCTTGCACTGACGGCTCTTCTCTAGCAACGCGATACAAAAAGGACTTATATGCAGGGGCTGTTTCTGAGCCTAGTACCTATCAGGAGGCAGTTGTGTCACCTGAGTGGCAACTGGCTATGTCTGAGGAGCTTGCAGCCTTAGAGCGTACTGGTACATGGGATTTGGTACCATTACCTCCTCGTTCAGTCCCTATCACTTGCAAATGGGTGTATAAGGTTAAAACCAAGTCAAATGGTTCTGTGGAACGCTACAAGGCTCGCCTTGTTGCAAGAGGTTTTCAGCAGTCTCATGGGAAAGATTATGATGAGACATTTGCTCCTGTTGCTCACATGACTTCAGTTCGAACTCTAATTGCTGTGGCTGCTACTCGGTCATGGAAAATTTCCCACATGGATGTGAAGAATGCCTTCCTTCATGGTGATTTACATGAGGAAGTATATATGCAGCCACCTCCAGGTATCAAGGTTCCATCAGGTCATGTTTGTCGTCTTCGAAAGGCTCTTTATGGGCTTAAGCAAGCCCCTCGTGCCTGGTTTGAGCGGTTTAGTTCTGTGATTCAAGCTGCCGGTTTTTCTCCTTGTGAACATGACCCTGCACTCTTCATTCATACATCTGAGCATGGCCGTACATTGCTTCTACTTTATGTAGATGACATGTTGATCACTGGAGATGATGTTGGGTATATTGATTTTGTTAAGAAAAAATTGAGTGAACAATTCCAGATGTCAGATTTGGGGTCTCTCAGCTATTTTCTCGGGATTGAGGTTGAGCATACTGATGATGGTTACTATATCCCCCAGCAAAAGTACACTCACGATTTGATTCTTCGCTCAGGTCTCACTGACACGCGCATTGCTGCTACACCTATGGAGCTTCATCTGCAGTTGCGTCCTACTGATGGCACTCCTCTTGAGGATCCCTCTCGCTATCGTCACATTGTCGGCAGTCTAGTGTACCTCACAGTGACCAGACCTGACATCGCACATGCAGTCCATATTCTCAGTCAATTTGTCTGTGCTCCCACCTCAGTTCATCATGGTCACCTATTCCGAGTCCTTAGGTATTTAAGGGGAACTACATCTCGTCGCTTGTTCTATGCTAATTCCAGTCAGCTCCAGCTTCATGCTTACTCTGATTCCACTTGGGCGAGTGATCCTATTGATTGTCGCTCGGTCACTGGCTATTGCATATTTCTTGGTACATCTCTCATTGCATGGAAATCAAAGAAGCAAACTGCTGTGTCTCGCTCCAGCGCCGAGGCAGAGCTTAGGGCTCTCTCTACTACTACAGCAGAGATTGTATGGCTTCGCTGGCTATTGGATGATCTTGGTGTCTTATGTCATACACCAACACCTCTTCTTTGTGACAACACTGCTGCTATTCAGATTGCTAATGATCCAGTCAAGCATGGGTTGACCAAACACATTGGTGTGGATGCCTTTTTCACTCGATCTCATTGTCAACAATCCACTGTCAAGCTACAATATGTCCCATCAGAGCTTCAAGTCGCAGATTTCTTCACCAAGGCACAAACTAGAGATCAGCATAGGTTTCACACTCTCAAACTTGGTGTATCAGATGCTCCTGACCCACCCTAAGTTTGAAGGGGGGTGTTAAGTATATATGTTGTGTTTGTCTTGTACAGGCCCAGGCCCATAGTCTAGAGTGAGGCCCAGGCCCATGTAACCTTGTATATATCTCTCTCCTCCTCAATACAGAAAACTGTTCGGTCATTCTCTCTTCCTCACGTTTTCTAACACGTTCCAAATTACTCGTCGTGGTTTTAGTTCAAATTTGAACTAAAACCACGATGAGTAATTTGGAACGGAGGGAGTACATTCAGTGTCAGGACATAAAATGCAAACAATATATTTTATGTTCCCAATGTTGAATGTAAAAATATTGTTTGCAATTGATAATCATATGTTTGTGTCATGCCTGCTTCACTGTTAATCTCTTGATATCGCAATGTATTCCCATCAATCACCCTTTTCTTTGCCGCAGAAGATTTACCTACTAATCTTGGTAGTTTTTTCTTCTAACATTTTTTGTCTTGATTGTAGTTTTCCATTCTATTTTTATATGTTGACTGATTTTGGCTGTATTGTCTGTAGGAGACGTTGCTTGTTCATAAAGATCTTATGAAGACTCCAGAACTTAATGACATACTAGTAGCACTCAAGACAGCAGGTTTATCTTTTGCTCTCATTCACTGTAGTTGTATCTTTTTTGGTTGATTCATATATAGTGTCCATTCAAGAGTTGACACTATCTTTCACTCACTTTTAGTATTCAGTTGAGTGGAAATGTTACATTCACATTTCACAGTATTATCATCCGCTTATGATTATGTTTGTTATTAACAGTATCGTGTAGAAGGAATTAATTGCCAAACATTAATCTTGTAGAACCTGACATCTACAATTGTAGTTTGAACTTCCAAGGTCTGTAGGAAAGTTCAAACTAGGATGCTATTGTCCTGTGAGATTTTTGTTACATAGGTAACTCCTGAACCATGGCTTCACAATGGGTTTCCTGGCAGTGTATTGAACTCGATTCTCCCATTTCTCTCTCTTTTTTTGCGCTCTTGAACCGCTCGTTTCTAGTATGGAAGTAACGGAAAACAGGATTATACCAGTTTGGGAAAAAATGTATTCTGAATCAGAATAACAGCTACCTTCACTGTGCTTGCCAAATCTAATAATCCACTTAGCAAGTACGACCTCCGTCCGGAATTAGTTGTCGCTGAAATGGATGTATCTAGATGTATTTCAGTGCTAGATACATCCAATATATGCAATTCCTTAGCTTTTTGCATAATTGCTGCTTGCTAGCAGAGTACTAGATGATTGGTTGTAGCTTGGTAAATGTTTGTAATTTTAGGTGCATCATATTCTATTAGTCCTTGTGATTTTTGTTCTTCCACTTAAAGCATGTGAGGTTTGGTTCAGTCAGTACAGTCAAACAAAATACTTTAGAGACATGTGGATTGATGATTCTCCTGTTTTAACTAATGATATATCGCAGGAGTTAATCTTTATTGCGGGCCTGTTGCGCATAAAGTATTGGGCTACCCGAAAGCAGATTCATTACATCTGGAGTACAGTTCTATGGCTTGCACAGTTGAGATAGTTGATGATGTACAATCAGCAATTGACCATATACATCGCTATGGAAGGTAGCTTAAGAGTTATTCTATAGTCTGTCTCCCCGATTCGATTTCTAAGTATATTCAGGAAAACTGAGATTTGGTTTTAACCAATTTCTCTCTGTTGTTTGTCCTATTTTCAGTGCACATACAGACTGTGTGGTCACTACAGATGATAAAGTAGCAGAGACCTTTCTACGTCAAGTTGATAGGTATTTCTGAACAAGTCCATGTCTTCAATTTTAGATCTTGTACAGTTTGAGGCAACAGATACCTTATTTCATTGTTTGTGCTACAGCTCACTTTGATATTCTGTGATGATTAAGTGTCTAACGATACTTTTTACTTGTAAAATTTCAATAGTGCTGCCGTATTATACAACGCGAGTACAAGATTCTCTGATGGTGCTCGTTTTGGACTCGGTGCTGAGGTACTTCTAACATTATATGTTATTTTTTTGATAATTTACTACTATGTCTGCATCTTTAATCCTTTGGAATATCTTAAATAGGTTGGCATAAGTACAGGCCGTATACATGCACGTGGACCTGTGGGTGTTGAAGGTCTTTTAACTACACGATGGTATGTTGCTAACTGGCTATTCTATGTAGTCCCTTTGTTATGTCCATTGCTGTATCTTCAAAAATTGATAGTCCAATCAACCAAACTTTGTAGGGATAAGATTATATGTTAGACTAATCATGTCACTAAGCTACTGAACAGACATGAAATATATTTGCTATTGAACAGTACAGACCTACTCCAAATTAATCCGGGAAGTTGATGCCTAAGTTCTGAAGTAATTTAAGAACATTTTAATAACTGGACTCCAATTTTGATATTCAAGTAATTTAAACTGTCCATCTATAGGAATTTAGGGGACTGCAAATTAAATAGTTATGGCTATTTAGATCTACTAACAAATAGATAAACTATCTGATTTTTTAATTGCATTTAGGTTTTAATCCCATCCATGGCTAGTATGATCAACATGTCCTCCCATACTGCTATGTCTTCTGGGAGATTGTACATCCCCTTAGCTATGTCGTTGTTCTACTGTGCAGTGCAAGCTGTTCATCATTTGAATCTTCGCTGGTTCTATTAGATTTTGAATCTTTGCTGGTTCTAGTTAGATTTTGCTCTTATAGCTGCAAAAACATTACTTTTAACCAACTGCAATACTGCCATGTTTTGGTCAATTTGTAAATCTTAAGTAGCTTTCTAATTATCTCATAAGCATTGTAATGAAGAAACTGTCATCCTTGCATCTAATGTAGTCAACAGGTGGCAATCACAAATCATATAGCTAGAATAAACCTCCCAATTAAATAGGAGTAATTAGCTTTCGTGATAGCAAAAGGACTACATATCAATACTAAAACTGCGCTGGTGGTTCAGTCTTTTATTACTTGTTCTACTATAGCTAATAAATTTTATTATTTTTGAAACAAAATGCAATGAACATGAAAGAATACTGATTGTTGGATCGATTGATTTTTGACATGTAGGCTCTTACGAGGGAAAGGGCAAGTGGTGAATGGTGACAAGGATGTTGAATACACCCATAAGAGTCTTCCTTTGCAATGAGGTGTGCTTGTGATCTCACATATTCTGCTTTAAGAATTACACTACTGTACTTTCTAATTCTCATGTTTGGTTAACTCTTCAGAAAATGGTGTGGTAAGGATTCCGCGAAAACCCTCTGAAGTATGAGAGTCTCATCAGACTAAGGAAAGAAAACCAGTCGATCAATTAATTTGTGTACAAACCATCTTATTGTGGTGGATCGGTGGATCAATTTGTATGAGCTTGGAGGCTTCGGCTCTCCGGTGTTATAATAAAAACAAATCAGCAATTCTAGGAGTGAGAGTACTAGTGTGCCGATACTATAAGCAGTATGTTTGTTGGTCCCGGTAATCCAGCAGATTGGTCGTTCTTGCTATTAAAGTTGTGCATTGAGGCCACCTCGGACGTGCCATCCTTCACTCGTACTCCCGGCCTGGTTACATTGACTGAAATGTCAGTTCAAATAGAACATGGCTTGGGCTAAATCAAATCAAGCAGACAGACAAAAATCTTGGCCCAACCGCTAACGCAAATGGACGTGTCTTTTTTTGCCTGCTGGCGATCCATTTCTGGCCCAAATTTTGGTTGGGTTTGTGTCGGTGTGGATGCACACAACGCCCACCCTTATCCTTCCCCTTTCTCGTCCATTAGTGACATGATGCCCATTCTTCCCTCTCGCTTCCTCCACAATCGACCCCTCTGGCCATGTTGCCATCTGCGCCGCCTCCCACTTTTGGCTGCTTGGACACTGCCCAGGCCGCCGCCCGCATCCACACTCTTCCCCCACCTTCATGCTGCATTCGATGCCTGTTGTTGCCAATGTTGGTTACTTGTTTTCGATGTCGTCTTAACACCTCCATGTCTGCGTCGCCCCCTCACCTTCTGTCTCCACGGTCGCCTCCACTTTGACAGACCAGCTGCTTGTATGGGGAATAGGCCCGGGGCACTTCACCGCCCTGTTTTTCCACCACGCCTGCAAGGTGTTCGACGTCTCGCCCGCAGGGTATCATGGATAGTGGGATGAGTTCTTTTTTCAAAATTTTCATGTGTTCATCGAATGATAAGGATTTTGTGGATACAACTATGGTCGTCAGTACCACATTGCTAGGCAGTGGTTGAGGTTTAGGGGATCGATCCCGGGCCATGCTCCGGCGTTGAACTGCAATAGAGAGATCGACCATTGCCTACTCTTCGCCGATTACTTTCAGTGCACGTACCCATTATTCAACCCCATGCTTTTGCGGGGCCGCTTCCGGATGGCGAGACATGTGTTCAACCATATTTGGGAGGGAGTGATGGCGCATGATGATTATTTCGTATGCAAGGAGGATGCCCTTGGAAAGGTTGGCTTCTCCTCTTATAAAAAATGCACTGCAACTATTCGGATGTTTGCATACGGAATTCTCGGTGATTTTATTGATGAGTATGTCCACATGCCTTGCATCATTGTACAAGTTCTGCAAGGTTGCGGTAGTAGTGTTTGGGCCGAGTACCCGAGACAGCCAAATGTTGCGGATACATCCCGGTTGTTGGTGATCAATGCAGATAGGGGCTTTCCGGGATGCTTGGTAGTATAGATTGTATGCAGCACCAAAGGTGGAAGGACTGTCCATCTACTTGGCAGGGGCAGTACAAGGGGCATGTCAAAGGTTGCACTGTCATACTTGAAATTGTGGCTTCACAAGATCTCTGGATTTGACACTCTTTTTTCGGCATGGCTGGTTCTCACAATGATATCAATGTGCTTCAACGCTTTCCAATATTTGGAAGGCTTGCATAAGGAAACTACCCAGAGGTCAACTTTGAGATCAATGGCCACCATTATAACAAAGGATACTATCTAGCTGATGATATATACCCTCAATGGTCAACTCTTGTGAAGATAATCTCCAATCCGGCAGGAGAGAAGAGGGCTAGGTTTTCTCAAGCACAAGAGAGTGCTAGGAAGGGTGTGGAGCATGCTTTTGGTGTGCTTCAATCTAGATGGGCCATCATTCCGTGTACTGCTAGAACTTGGAGCACCAAGAAGTTGCGGGGTGATGACTGCTTGTGTGATCATGCACAACATGATCGTAGAGGATGAGCGTGAGGACAAAATCTTCGACCAAGGGTTTCACTTTCAGGGTGAAAATGTTGTGCCTGAGAATGGACCGGCAACGTTTGCACAATTCACTCAATTTCATCATGAAATGCATGATTGGGCAACTCACATTCAACTCAAATTATTTGGTTGAGCATATGTGGAATCACCTCGGCAACCAATAGATGTATCAGATTTTTTTTCTATGTATTTGTGACAATTTAAATTTTATTTGGTTTGTAAACTATACATTTTATTTGGTTGTAAACTATTTATTATTGTGGTACTACATGATTTATTTGGTTATAATAAAACTATGTGCAATGTTGCTTATATATATATATGCACATTTGCCAGTCGGCTAGTTGGGTGCACCGTAGACACAAATACAGAAGCACACGGACGGCGCCCATTTGCCCTACCCAAACGAACGAAAAACGGACAACAACCATATCTATTTGCGGCGGCCGGTTGGAGTTGCCCTTAGGCCATAGACACGTGGGTCATGACCGCATGCAGTACCGGATTTTTTTGTTTTGTTTCATGAGAGGTGTAAAATTAAGGAGTTTGTTCTCTATTCATGAAGTGTCATAAATATTGGCGATAAATTTTTTTTTGGCATAACTTACTTTTCAATTTTTCCCTTTCAAACAACTATATTATCCGTGAGTTCAACATGATAAACTCAATTATATTTAAATATCATTTTGTTAGATTTTATACCTTATAAAAAAATAAAGTAGACGCAAATACTTTGTATTGATTTAAAACAAAAATAAATGAAATTTTGAGTAGCTATTTGAATTTTAAATACCACATGCTAGTTAATTACAAATATTTGAATTTATCGATAACTAACAATGAACATGTTAATTCTGGAAGGAAAAAGATATTTAAATTTGAGTTCAAAACACATATATTTGACAATATAATTAATAGTTAATTTTATATTTTATGTCTTAGTTGACTACAAGGACCAGTGAAAGCTCATTTATCAACTATTTGACTCTCTGCCGAAAGTGTTGTATATCCACACTTATTTTTATCCCACAAAAAATAATAATAAATTTACTCTCGTTCTAATACATGTCCAAAAGAACAATATTTTATTTTCATAATTCGTCATTAAACATTTTATTTTAAATAACACTGATATCTATTTATCCATTTTGATTAATTCAATTATATTCAAATTCATACTTGTTAGATTCTCGCATAAAATAAATCAAAATTTCCAACTTTTTTGTTTCTCTAATATTTAGATTCGTAATTTTTTTAAATTCTGAGCATGCAAACATGTGCCTAACTACTATTACTCCATCTGATCCATAAATAAGTGTTCTGGTTTTCGTTAAATTTGAACTAGAACCGCGACGCTTATTATGAATCGGAGGGAGTATTAAATATGCCCATACGTCATGGTGTAAACCTAATTGTACTTAGGTGCAAAATTATTTAATCTTTGGTGTGTTTAAGGGAAGTGTTTTGTTACAACAGAATTATCCAAAAATCTAAGCAAACCAAAGCATCATATTAATAAAAAGTTTAACCATGCGCCCTTAATGTATTATGGTGCATTGTATGTGTCTTTTGTCCATTGTATATTGAAATATCTATTGAACTTGGTAGAGCATTCTTCACTGTATTAATCAAAGAAATAAGCCGATATATGGGGATCTTCTACATGAGAAAAACTTTTTAACAAAATAGAGAATTCTAGATTACATTAACAAACAGTTTGTTCTCTTTGTTTTTGCGAGAACAAACAGTTTGTTCACGAAACCCCTCATCTTCTCTTGCTTGTTGGCAGCGGTCGTTTATTGGTCTTTTTTTAGAAATCATACCATCCGTAACATGAATGATATTCAGAATTCAAAGGAGCAGAATCCTTTTTGTGTACATTTGATCATTATAAATTGTTACTATCTATTTTTTTATGCACATGACACATTTTCTCCCAAAGGGCATCTTGTAACTGATGTTTATTAAGGAAAAATGGCAATTAATACAATGAAAAGATAACAACACATAAACAGCCAGAAAAATAAAATAAAAATATGACCGAAATCACACTAGCCGTCTTGTTTCTTTGATTGTACGCCACATACCGGAGCTTGAAAATTGCACCAAACCGACAGTTTAGGAAAGGGACACTGACAAACACCATCATCATATAGAAAATTAAGTAAAACGTTTGTAATTCTTTGAAGGTCTAGCATTATTGGGCATTACCCCATCTAGTGCAGACTTGCAATCCTTCACCATCTGTCTAGAGAGTTGAAGGAACTAGATCATGTTGCAAAACAAATCAAAAGAAGAAGTCAAAGCTGCCGCACCAAAAGTCAGCCAATTTTGATTTACACAACAACTATCCAGATGCGAACAGAGCCAACAAATCTGGGCACGCCTACCCTCATGGGACCTTAGTCAGCGCCGGATCGGACATCGTCGAGATAGGGAGAGGCTGAAGAGACCTTATTTCAACACGCCATCATCAGGACCACCTCACTAATGCTGCTGACGCGAGGGTACCAAAACATAAGGGAAAGAATGATCTACTAAAACTGAGGAAAACAAGAGGCGCCATCCCCACAAGGCCGCAACACAATTGTTACGACACGCCCACAAAGGGCACCTTCGGCCGATCTAGCTACCTACAAGACCCACGCATGCCATCGAGGATAGAAACACTGCCAAGGCCGTCCACAAATGTCATCGCTATTACTTCTCCCCGAGCAAGTGACTCCAACTTCAGTGCGAATAGCCAACAAGGAATCCCCGACCACGACGAGCAAACGAGAGCCATGTCAGCCACGCCGATAAGCTTGCAAATGTCACAGTAGAAGAAACAATGAGGAACGTACAAATGGTCGAGGGCGCTATTGAGGGCCAGGCGGACTAATTTGATGGTAAATAGACACGCCCACAAAGGGCATCTTCGGCCGATCTGGCTACCTACAAGACCCACACATGCCACTGAGGATAGAAACGCCGCCAAGGCCGTCCACAAACTGTCAACATTATTGCCTCTCCCCGAGCAAGTGACTCCAACTTCAATGCGAATAGCCAACAAGGAATCCCCGACCACGACGCAAGCAAACGAGAGCCATGTCAGCCACGCCGATAAGCTTGCAAATGTCACAGTAGAAGAAACAATGAGGAACGTACAAATGGTCGAGGGCGCTATTGAGGGCCAGGCGGACTAATTTGATGGTAAATAGACACGCCCACAAAGGGCATCTTCGGCCGATCTGGCTACCTACAAGACCCACACATGCCACTGAGGATAGAAACGCCGCCAAGGCCGTCCACAAACTGTCAACATTATTGCCTCTCCCCGAGCAAGTGACTCCAACTTCAATGCGAATAGCCAACAAGGAATCCCCGACCACGACGCAAGCAAACGAGAGCCATGTCCGTTAAGCTTGCAAATGTCACGACAAAAGAACAACGAGGAACATACAAATGGCCGAGGGCGCCATTGAGGGCCAGGCGGACTAATTTGATGGTAAATAATCACCTTCGGTAAGCTTGCCTGAATAAAGTTGGGTTACAATGTAGAAGAGCGGCATTATCAAAACTCAATGCACTCTTTTTCGTTAAGCTCGATTATCATTTTGTTTTTTCTTGCACGTGCATGATTCTTCCTACATTTGCGTTAATGCCATCCAAAGCAGGACACAATTTCCATCGTTCCCTATATAAGCATCATCATCTATCGACCCTATAATTATGAACCATATTCATCGCTATCACATTAGAGCTGTTACACAGACCGCTCCAATGAGCAATGATCACCAGGAACCCGCGTCAGGCGAGCCCTGGATCATTATATCCACAGCATAATCATAGCAACCGCTACACAATCATCAGCGACCCGGCGTTATCTCCGGGCGCGCGCTTTGGTCAACTTCTACGGTACGAGCAAGCTTCAACACACGCATATCCTCCGACGATCGCCGCCGCGCGTGCGTCATCGAGCTGATGAATCACGCGACCGGCGGCCAGTGCGCGGGGTCCTTGGACGTGTCCAGCGACGTCGGCGGTATCCACTGCCAGAACGCGGCCGGCGGCGGGTAGCCCGCGGCGTACGCCGGGACGAACTTGCCGGCGTGCGCGTACGCCGCCGCCGGGTGGAACTGCGGCGCGGCCGCGGCGGCCGGGTGCGGGACGAACTGCCGCGGCGCGGCGGCGGCCGCGCTGACGCCCTTGAGCATCTGCTCCAGCCTCTCCCTCTCGGCCTTCAGCTGCGTCTTCTCGTCCCGCAGCTCCGACTTCTCGGACTATATACATACAGCCACATCGAACCGTAAGATCACTGAGCTTTTCTGTGCCATGAATGGTGCAAAGTGCGACGAGTTGCTGGTTTACCTTGAGGCTCTTGATGGAGTCCTGGAGTGACTCGTTGGAGGCCTTGAGCTTCTGGGCCTCGGCGCGCAGCTGGTCCAGGAGGCGGGTGGCGTCGCTGAGGATGGCGACCTTGTCGGCCTTGGGTGGCTTCCCGGGCTCCAAGACAGCGCAGAGCTCATTGAACCTGGTGGATCAGAGCTGATCAGATTTGGTGGGGCTGCTAGTGTAACACGTCGACCACTGAAGCAGTGGGAGACTGTAATTTTCACTTTTTCAGTCATATAACTGAAACTCTCAACTCTGGAACATACCTCTCGTTGAGCCTGTCTCGCCGGAGCTTCTCGCGGCATGCCTTGGTGCCGGGCTGCGCGCTCGACTCTGGACGGGATCTGCAGATACATATACAGAATAATAACGTCAAACTTTGGTCTTACAATTTGTGATCTGTATGTCATTTAGCACCAGTGATTCGTCATCATTGACTAAGATGTTTTCAGTAACCGTGCTAATTCTGACAGACTTTCGGTTAAGCTGAATCCAGGCTGTGAAGACAGGGGAAAATAGCCACATCTGTAGGTTCCAGAATTGGGTCTAACTAGTAAGGGACATATCAAGTCGTCAGCTAATTTAAACTTGCCTCAAAAGTTTTGAGCCTTGTGTAACTTATCTAGCTGTGAGCTGATCTATTGGACCGACTCAAAATTGTCTCAGCAATCTAACAACCGGGTGCTTTTGGAGTGTTCCGCGAGTCAAGTTTGGTGGCCACTATTATCTCTAGAGGGGCCGGAAAGACAGACCGGCGTTCTCTCAACTACCACTCCTATGTTTCTCATCAATCAATCTAATCAGAGAGGCCCAAATGATCGAAACAGGAGCACCAAAAGTAGCAGGCAAATCACAAAACTCGCAACAAATTCGGAAGAGCGGAAGAACATCACTAGCCAGTACCTTTTCTTGGCGCCGGAGTTGTCCTGGGCAGCCGCCGCGGCGTCCTCCCTCCTGGGAGCGTCGAAGCCCAGTATCACGCTGCAAGCAAAAGTTCATCATCCAGCCGAATATTCGACCGATCGCCGACAGTGAGTAACACAGCCCACCATCCAGAACCCCGACCTCCAGATCGGCGGAAAGAGAAGCGAACAGGGAAGGAAGCTGACTGACCTGGAGACCGGCGGGTCGTCGACCATGTAGATGAAGTCGGAGGCCTGGATCTCCTCCTCCACGAGGCCGTAGTCCAGCAGCCACCCGCCCTGCCCCACGCCGCAGCTCATGGCCGAAGTCCCAGCAGGCCGGGAGCGCCCCCCGCCGCTATCCGGGGCAGATCTTTCCGGGCGTGGGGATGGCACGAGCCGGGGAGGGGAGGTAGGCGGGCGAAAGAGATGGGGACGCCGGGGAAAACCAGTAGTACTAGTCGTGACCAATAATCCGCATATGTATATTGGGCGCTGGCTTTTGGCGCGACCGAAGCAGCACGCAGCACGCAACTAGTATCGCTGGCCTCCGGCGAATGAGGATAGATGCGACGACGTGGGCGCGGGCCAATCGCTGGGCCGCTGGGCTTATTCAAATCGGGCGAGCTGAGTGGGACGGGACGCGTGCGCCTTTTATTCTCCCTCCCTCTGTTGCTCGGTGCCGTGCGTGCCCAGTGCGCGCCCGCGCTCCTTTTTCTTTCTCCCTTCCGTCAGATCGGATTGTGGTTTTTTTATCGGATTGTTTGCTCTGCTTTGTGCAATGATTTGGTTTGTTTTTGCTGGGTGTTTCGGTTTGGTATATGCAGCCGGTGGGGCTGGGCCGGCACTTGGGTTGAGCTGTGTGTGTGGACTGTCGAGTCAAGCGGTGAGGAGGACGTGCTGCTACGTAGCGTAGCGTATCAGCTGCAGTGCAGGCCACCGAGAGAAGAAGTACAGCCACGAACGCCCCGCGGCCACGTCTCGCGATTATCACCCCATCTTTCCACTCGTTTTCAATCAATCAAGAAGAATAAAATCGAGTCTGGACGGCAGTACATATACCCTTGGTCGAGCTACAGCGACCGACGCTTCCGTTTCGGAAAAGAAAAAGGAAAACTACAGCGACGTTTGCTGCTGTGAAAAAACGCCACAAGGGGACGAAAAGATTTGGGCGCGGCCGATTTTCGCGTTCGCGTAGCTCCTCCTCTCTTCTCCACGATTATGTTCGGGGAATCCGACCTCCCTTTCCCCGTCTCCCGTTGCGTTGCCCCCTCGCAAAATTCCCGGAGACTTTCGGAAGCGTGACGGAAAAGGCCGTCGTTACAACACGACGATGGCTAGGGATTCCACTACGTGCGTGGAGGCTTCCCCACCTTCGTCTCTCTCTGCCCATGACGACACCGTGTGTTGGAATTTTGCTAGTAGGCCTTTGGCATAAAACCCAACTAAAAATCTAAAATTCTTTTGGCCCATTCATGCACACATGTGAGTGAAGTGTGTGAGGCTAAAATTTAGTCCCACCTTGAAAGTTGAGAGAGAGTTGCACCTCTTTATAAGGTGAGCTCTTCTACCACTTGTATGAGCATGAGAAGAGAAGACCTGCACGCGCTCCTCCAGTCATTAATTAATAATTAACGGACGCGTTAATTACTGAACTGTTTCCGATTCTTTTGAATCGTGACGACTCGGACGTGGGGTTTACTCCCACGACCTACCCGGCCCGCACTATATAGTCAGGCAGACATCTACCCTATCCGCAGCCGCTTCGTATGGTTTCTCACAACCGTTCCAGGGGCGATCAGGTTTTTGGGGAGCGCTCTCACGCGACTGCTGGCAGCGACGACTTCTTCCCCGACCTCGGCAACCTCGTCCTCGACGACATGGGCGACAACGTCAATGCCGGCGGTGCTGCACCCGTTGCACCGTATGTGATTCTATCCTTCCTGTTTGAGATCGTGGTAGAATTCATGCTTCTAGTATGTGCCCTAGATGTGATATGTTCATCTGCTATGCTAGTTCGCATGATTAGTTTAATCTCTGCTGCTGTGGTCATGATTTATCTTCTGTTTATTCGGATTAAATCTCGTAGTAATTTGCTCATATTTCCAACAATCCAAAAACCTGATTATACGTAATTTACTCCGAGTGGTTTTGCTGCGCATCTGAAGCCGCCTGCCTTTAAGGGGGCGCAATATAAGAGGTGGCGCACGAGAGCAGTCTACTGGTTTCAGACCATGGGCTGCTATGATGCCACCAAGGGCAAGCCTGAGGGCGATCTTAATCCAGCACAGCTGGAAGCTTTTGAGAAGATCGATACCCTCTTTAAAGGCGCTCTTCTGAGTGTTCTTGATGACTCCATTGTGAATTCGTATATGTCGTTTGACAACGGTAAGGACATGTGGGCTGCGCTCGAGGCCAAGTTTGGTGCCTCGGACGCCGGCAGCGAGTTGTACGTCATGAAGCAATTCTATGACTACAAGATGACTGATGAGCGCCTTGTTGTACAGCAGGCTCATGAGATACAGTCGCTCGCAAAAGAACTTGAGTACTTCAAGTGTGTGTTGCCGGAGGCATCATTGCCAAGCTTCCACCTTCGTGGAGCAATTTTGCTACTTTCCTGAAACACAAGAGACAGGAGTTTTCCGTTGCGGATCTCATTGGTACTCTTGATGTTGAAGAGAAGGCGAGAGCAAAGGACACACATGCTCGAGTTGCCGAGGGAGGTTCTAGTGCCCACATGGTACAGAAGAAGAACTCCCAGCCCAACAAGTTCAAAAACAATAAGAACAAAACTCAGGGCAAAGGCAAGTTTGATACAAAGAACAAGCCATCACATTCTACCAACTTCAAGAAGAATTCTCATAAGAAGGGGAAGGGACTTTGCCATGTCTGCGGTGATCCTAATCACTGGGCTCCGAAGTGTCCTAACCGCTTTGAGGAGCGCGAACATGAGAAGAGCGGCAAGTCCGCTAATGTTGTCATCGGTGATACTGATATGAAAGAATCAGGGTACAGTATTTTTCCTACCATCCTTTCAGTATTTTAATCCCCTGATTGGTTAATTGACACCGGTGCCAATGTACATGTTTGTGCTGACGCCTCCATGTTTTCTTCTTACCAGGCAACAGGGACTTCACCCGTGCTGATGGGGAACGGGCCACATGCCATCGTTCGAGGTGTTGGTACGGTCGATCTGAAGTTTACTTCGGGGAAGACTGTGCGTCTGAAGAACGTTCATCATGTGTCGTCCATCAATAAAAATCTCGTTAGTGGTTCCCGTTTATGCCGAGATGGTTTTAAGTTGGTTTTTGAATCCAATAAAGTTGTAATTTCTAAGTGTGGACAATTTGTTGGAAAAGGCTATGAGTGCGGAGGCTTGTTCCGCCTATCTTTGTCAGATATTTGCACTAAAGTTATTAATAATATTTGCCACAATAATGAGTCTGATATTTGGCATTCACGACTCTGTCATATTAACTTTGGTTGCATGACGCAGTTAGCCAATATGAATTTAATTCCGAAAATCTCTATTGTCAAAGGCTCCAAGTGCCAAGTATGTGTGCAAGCTAAGCAACCTCGCAAGTCCCATAAGACTGCAGAGGCAAGAGACTTGGCGCCACTAGAGTTTATACATTCTGATCTTTGTGAGATGAATGGCGTGTTGACAAAAGGTGGAAAGAGATACTTCATGACGTTGATTGATGACTCCACTAGATATTGTTATGTGTATCTTCTGAAATCAAAAGATGAGGCTTTGACTGTCTTTAAAAACTATAAAGCTGAGGCAGAGAACCAACTTGATCGAAAAATTAAATGGCTTAGGTCCGATCGTGGTGGAGAGTATTTTTTCAATGAATTTGATCTGTTTTGTGCGGAACATGGTATAATCCATGAGAGGACGCCTCCCTACTCACCCTAGTCAAATGGGGTAGCCGAAAGAAAGAACTGAACTCTAACTGATATGGTTAACACCATGTTAGACACTTCGGGTCTATCCAAGGAATGATGGGGGGAGGCGCTAATGACTGCGTGTCATGTCCTAAACCGAGTTCCCACAAAGCATAAGACCATGACTCCATTTGAGGAATGAGAAAGGAAAAGGTTGAAACTCTCTTACCTACGTACTTGGGGTTGTTTGGCGAAAGTCAATATACCAATTCCCAAGAAGCGCAAGCTTGGACCAAAAACCGTGGATTGTATTCTTCTGGGCTATGCTTTTCATAGTATCGGCTATAGATTTTTGATAATAAAATCTGAGGTATCCGACATGCATGTTGGTACGATTATGGAATCAAATGATGCAACTTTCTTTGAGGACATATTTCCTATGAAGGATATGTCGAGTTCATCAAATCAGGAGATACCTACTCCATCTAGTGAGGAATTCACTGTAATTCTTGAACCCACCATTGCGATGGAACACGTTGAGAATCCTGTTGAGGGTAACAATGGAACTCCTGTGAGGAGTAAGAGACAGAGGACTGCAAAGTCTTTTGGTGATGATTTCATTGTGTACCTCGTGGATGACACACCCAGGACTATTTCAGAAGCCTATGCATCTCCTGATGCTGACTGCTGGAAGGAAGCTATACGTAGCGAGATGGATTCCATAGCTAACGGTACCTGGGAGATCACTGGCCGTCCTTATGGGTGCAAACCTATAGGATGTAAGTGGGTGTTCAAGAAGAAGCTTAGACCTGATGGTACGATTGAAAAGTACAAGGCACGGCTTGTGGCCAAGGGTTATACCCAGAAAGAAGGTGAAGACTTCTTTGATACTTACTCACCCGTGGCTAGATTGACCACAATTCGGGTGCTACTATCATTGGCTGCCTCACATGGTCTTCTCGTTCATCAAATGGACGTTAAGACGGCTTTCCTCAATGGAGAGTTGAAGGAAGAAATCTACATGGATCAGCCAGATGGTTTTGTAGTACCTGGTCAGGAAGGAAAGGTGTGCAAGTTATTAAAGTCTTTATATGGCCTTAAACAAGCTCCTAAGGAGTGGCATGAGAAGTTCAAAAGAACATTAACTGCTGCCGGCTTTGTAGTAAACGATGGTGACAAGTGCGTGTACTATCGCTATGGTGGGGGTGAAGGAGTTATTCTTTGTCTGTATGTCGATGACATATTGATCTTTGGAACCAAACTTGATTTAATCAAGGAGGTTAAGGATTTCTTATTTTGCTGTTTTGAGATGAAGGATCTAGGAGTAGCTGATGTTATCTTAAACATCAAGCTGTTGAGAGATGAGAATGGTGGGATCACACTGCTTCAGTCTCATTATGTGGAAAAGGTCTTGAGTCGTTTTGGGTATAGCGACTGCACGCCTTCTCCAACTCCATATGATGTTAGTGTGTTGCTTCGAAAGAATCAACGGATTGCTAGAGATCAACTGAGGTATTCTCAGATTATTGGCTCGCTTATGTATTTGGCGAGTGCCACGAGGCCTGACATCTCTTTTGCTGTGAGCAAGCTGAGTCGGTTTGTGTCAAAACCGGGAGATGATCATTGGCATGCGCTTGAGAGAGTTATGCACTATTTGAAAGGCACTGTGAGTTATGGGATTCACTACACCGGGTATCCAAGGGTACTGGAGGGTTATAGTGACTCAAACTGGATATCTGATGCTGATGAGATTAAGGCCACAAGTGGTTATGTTTTTACACTTGGTGGTGGCGCTGTTTTCTGAAAGTCTTGCAAGTAGATCATCTTAACGAGGTCAACTATGGAAGCAGAACTCATAGCATTAAACACTGCCACTATTGAAGCAGAGTAGCTTCGTGAACTCTTGATGGACTTACCTATGGTTGAAAAACCAATACCCCCTATCCTGATGAACTGTGATAATCAAACTGTGATCGTCAAGATAAACAGTTCTAAGGACAATATAAAGTCCTCAAGGCATGTGAAGAGGAGACTAAAATCTGTCAGAAAATTGAGAAACTCCGGAGTTATTACGTTGGATTATATCCAAACGTCGAAAAACTTGGCAGATCCCTTCACACAAAGGGTCTATCACGTAATGTGATAGATAATGCATCGATGGAGATGGGTTTGAGACCCACCGCATGAGTTGTCCATAGTGGTAACCCACTCTATGTGATCGGAGATCCCGTGAAGTAGAAGTGGGAGACAAGCTGTTGGTCAGCTGGGAGGAGAGTATCCCTATATCAATTATCCCACTCCGTGAAGATGCAATACTCTCCTGATTTGCATGGCAGGTTGATACTTATCTTAATGTGTTCCAAGTGTGTTATTCGGGTAAGCAGAGATGTTGTCCTGCAGAACATCTTCTGAGGAACACACCTTTATGAATTTGACTGTTAATGTCGCAGTCTGTGAGAATTGCGTGTTCTCTAATAAATTCATGAAAGGCCCTGGAGTATGACGTATACGCTCCACCCGCGGGGAAGCCTTGCGGCAGCCCAGTATCGGTCAAGAATTTGTGTGAAACTAGTTTCACAGAAAACTTGTAGTTCAAGGCATAGTCCACTATTCAAGTTGTGATCTAGTGTAGCATAAATTTCTAAGTGGAAGTTCAACTTCACAGTCTCCACTAAGCACCGATATATAAAACAATGTTTTGGAACTAAATGATGAGATGTGCCAATGAGACTTTGTGGGGGATTGTTGGAATTTTGCTAGTAGGCCTTTGGCCCAAAGCCCAACTAAAATTCTGAAATTCTCTTGGCCCATTCATGCACACATGTGAGTGGAATGAGTGATACTAAAGTTTAGTCCCACCTCGGAAGTTGAGAGAGAGTTGCACCTCTTTATAAGGTGAGCTCTTCTACCACTTGTATGAGCATGAGAAGAGGAGACCTACACACGCGCTCCTCCTCCTCGCTCGCCTCGCTACGCCTCGTCACGACGCGCCGCGGGTTGCGGGTTTGAGCCGAGCCGAGGACAGAGCTATGCACGTTGTCTATATTTTTGCTGCATGGGAAAATTAATGAATCATTAATTAATAATTAACGGACGCGTTAATTACTGAACCGTTTCCGATTCTTTTGGATCGTGACGACTCGGACATGGGGTTTACTCCCACGACCTACCCGGCCCGCACTATATAGTCAGGCAGACGTCTACCCTAGCCGCAGCCGCTTCGTATGGTTTCTCACCACCGTTCCAGATCATTGCGCCGCTAAGCAAGTATTCTCCATCCCTCCTTCCGGCGTGCACCGCGAGAAGGGACAGCAGGCCTCCGGAACCCCGCCTCTCGTGATCCTGTACGGGAGAGGGGCGATCAGGTTTTTGGGGAGCGCACTCGCGCGACTGCTGGCAGCGACGACTTCGCGAACGACGACTTCTTCCCCGACCTCGGCAACCTCGTCCTCGACGACATGGGCGACAATGTCAACGCCGGCGGTGCTGCACCCGTTGCACCGTATGTGATTCTATCCTTTCTGTTTGAGATCGTGGTAGAATTCATGCTTCTAGTATGTGCCCTAGATGTGATATGTTCATCTGCTATGCTAGTTCGCATGATTAGTTTAATCTCTGCTGCTGTGGTCATGATTTATCTTCTGTTTATTCAGATTAAATCTCGTAGTAATTTGCTCATATTTCCAACACCGTGGCCTCACGCATGGCCCGTCACTCAAGGAGAGCCGTGCCTCTTCCAACCGAGACCATACCTGCTTGCATGATCTTCACCTTTTTGTTTGTTTTGATTTTTGTTCTCTTTCTAAAGGGAATTGCACTAACGATCAACAGTTGATGCTTTTCTTCTTTAACACAACACACATATACTGCCTCTTACACACATCCTATATGGGCGCTTTCGTGAAGAGGCGAGGGTAATTCCCTTTTTAAAAGAAAAAATGAGCATATTCGAGAGACGGAGTTGGCACATCATCTTAAGATTAACGAAATCACGCTCAATCGATTGAGATGATCATCATTGAAAGACTCGAAATAAATTCAGAAAAATGCAAACACCAGTGCCAAGTGTAGAACTTGAACTCTAGTGGGCTATTCGTTGTGATATCACTTTTTTTTGAGAAAATTTTCAATCTATTTATCTTCAATCATGATGGTATAATGAAATTCAGAAATAATAAAAATTGCATCCAGATCTGTAGATCACCTAGCAACGACTATAAGCACTGAAGCGAGCCAAAGGCGCGCCGCCGTCATCGCCCCTTCCCCGGAGCCGGGCAAAACTTATTGTAGTAGATAGTCGAGAAGTCGTCGTACTAAGGCCCCATCGGAAAAACACCTTAGAACAACAACCGCCGCCAATGAAGAACAACATAGATCAAAAAGATCCAACCCAAAGGCACACGAACATAGACGAACAACAACCATATCTTTCATCGGAGACACACCTCCACACGCCCACCAACGATGCTAGACGCACCACCGAAACGAAGACTAGGCGGGAAGACCTTTATTCCATCTTCATAAAGCCGTCGCCGTCTCGCCTTTCTGAACTGGATACAAACCCTAACAAAACTTAAAAAAATGACTAACAACGAAGCCCTTCTGCCGGCTGTTGCAAGGATCCACCGTGTCCCATGGCCCTGGGGCACCGGAGACGAGGTGGACCTGCAGCGGCTCACTGGGATATCACTGACCTCCTAATCTTTCAAACCACGTGCTAGCGTGTGCCATACGCGGCATAACTGTATGACGTCTTCCTCCACGGGATTACTGGGATCGCACCACACGCCTTCCAAGAAATTTTCCATGGCATATAGAATCGTTTCTTTTGTATGAGCCTGTGGCGAGAGCACGCAGGCGGCAAAAGCCTCTCGAATCGGAGGGATTAACGTAATCGCTTACTTAGCACCGAGAGCGACTTTAGACAGTGCCCACTCTCCTGGCTTGTTCGAAAGAGCTTTTGGAAAACAGAAAGGCCAGCCTATGTGGCCAACTTGTCTTACGTATTTATTCGTTTTTTTTTGGGAGTGTGTGGCCGGACTTGTCAAGCCCTGTGATAGGGATAACACTGGCTCCGACACAGTACTGGCATTCTTCTTACCGAGACGCTATCCCGTTAGCAGAGCTAGCTGCGTATGATGGGTTTAGAAGCCCGGCTGGAGAGGCAGTCGTTGTCATTGACTTGTGCAGTGGTGGCCAAATTGGGAGGCTGCCTTCTGCCCAACAATGTCACTGGCCAAGTCGAGACCTTGTCAAAGGGTGCAAATATTCTCTTCTCTTTTTTTGCGAGAAACTTGTCTTTTTTTTAGCTGTTGAAACATGCTGTTTGTTCTTCCTCTGAGAAGGGTCGAGCCTTCGCTGAACCAACTCTGCCTTTCACAAGTAGATTGTATCACACTTAATTTGCTCAATCATGTGATCAAGCAAATTGTCTCTTTCCAAATGGTCCAAGCGACCAAAACGACCGAGCTATTGAGCAGCTTATATCGAGCATCGGGCCGAGAAAGAAACGCCAACAGGTGGAGCAACACCTGAAAGGCCAAGGGAACTTGGGGGTGACTTGCAAGGCATCGCTCCCCTGCTCGGTTCATCGGAGGGACTCTCGGTGTGTTCCCCTGCGCTCTACTTCTCATCTTAGGTGGGCGAGAACTATCTGGAGTTAGAAGGTGGGATAAGTGATATGGACCGGCACCTCATTCAGACTTTAGCAGGTATTGTGATTTTGTGCCGGAATTATCGAGGTTTGGGTATGGATTCCACGGTTGGTGAGCTGCGCTAGTTGGTGCACACCTATCACCCATTGTCGGTGTCAAAACCGACGGATCTTGGATAGGGGGTCCCGAACTTTGCGTCTAGGCCGGATGGTAACAGGAGGCAGGGGACACGATGTTTTACCCAGGTTCGGGCCCTTTTGATGGAGGTAAAACCCTACGTCCTGCTTGATTGATATTGATGATATGGGTAGTACAAGATTAGATCTACCACGAGATCAGAGAAGCTAAACCCTAAAAGCTAGCCTATGGTATGATTGTTGTTCGTTCTATGGACTAAAACCCTCCGGTTTATATAGACACCAGAGAGGGCTAGGGTTACACAGAGTCGGTTACAATGGTAGGAGATCTACATATCCGTATCGCCAAGCTTGCCTTCCACGCCAAGGAAAGTCCCTTCCGGACACGGGACGAAGTCTTCAATCTTGTATCTTCATAGTCCGGGAGTCCGACCGAAGGTATAGTCCGGCCATCCGGACACCCCCTAATCCAGGACTCCCTCGGTAGCCCCTGAACCAGGCTTCAATGACGATGAGTCCGACGCGCAGATTGTCTTCGGCATTGCAAGACGGGTTCCTCCTCCAAGTACTTCATAGAAGATTTTAAACACAAAGGTAGTGTCCGGCTCTGCAAAATAAGTTTCCACATATTGCCATAGAGAGAATAATATTTACACAAATCTAATCTGTTGACATATTCCGTAGCGTGACATCACACCACGGCCAAGTCTTTATTCGAATCGTTTTACCGTCCCACCTCAACGCGTTTAGCGAGGCGGTTTCCTTGGCACGTCTTGTTAAAGCAGAGATCGTGTCCCCTTATTCCGGGATTCTCATCAATACGGGCGTGGGTAACCCAACCGTACTCGTTGGTATATTTTCTCGATCAAAGGCGAGTCCCAAACGGTCATGGGGAAGGCCCTTGGTATTCAACCTCTTATAAAGAGACCAAGACCTTACTCCTTTCTTTCAATCTCAAACGAGTTCGCCCTTCGCCTCGAGTTCCAACACCCAAGGCTCCAGATTTCAGGCGCTTCGGACCTTCGACAATGTCCGGTTCTGACCTTCGAGGCCGATGGATGCCCTCCTCCGTCACGGAGGAGGACGTGCTGAAGTTGAGAGAGGCCAGGTTCTTGACCGGCGAAATCTCGCATAGGCTGCCTGCTCAAGGGCAGGTCATTCCCACTCCCAAGCCTGGTGAGAGTGTGGTGTTCATGTCTCACTTCCTTCGGGGGCTAGGCTTCCCGACGGATCCCTTCGTGAGGGGGCTCATGTATTATTATGGGCTGGAATTTCACGACTTAGCCCCGGAGTCCATCCTCCATATTTCCTCATTCATCGTCGTGTGTGAAGCCTTCCTCCGTATCACTCCTCACTTCGGACTATGGCTCAAGACCTTCAAAGAAGAGCCGAAGATGATCGAGGGACGGCACGCGGGGTGCGGAGGTGCTTTTATAAGCAAGAATGCTGGTGCTCCATGGCCCGAGGGCTCTTTTCAAGAGGAGTCCAGCTTATGGCAACGAGAGTGGTTTTATATTACCGCTCCCAGGGCCCCCAAGTGGGTGGCGCCACCTGCCTTTCGCTCGGGTCCCCTGCCACGACTGGCGTCATGGGTCAATACGGGGCTGGACTGGGGGCCTGCAAAGGACGTGCCCCTGTTGCAGGGCCGCATCCAAGATCTCCTAGAAAGAGACATCAGTTTGGTCGTGGTGACGCAGGTTATGTTAATTCGCCGAGTTCTGCCCTGCAAACGTTGCCCCCTCCGCCTGTGGGAGTTCAACCCGGAGGGACCACGAGTTCTCCAACATTTTCTTGGCATGGCGCCCGTGGAGATGTACAAATTGTTCTTCGGACCACAAGTAGTGTGTCCGGATTCTACGGAGGACGCAGGTCTGAGCTGCAATCGTCCGGATACTCAAGTAAGTAGCCTTGTGCCCGGACTCGCTATCCGTATATTTATCATAAAATTGCCCCTAAAAGAGCTGTCCTTTAAACAGGAGTGGATAGCAAAAGCAAAGCTAATCAGGTGTCTGACCCCCCTCCCCGAGACCACGCCGGGTCCCGTGCTAGTCAGGATGTTGGAGGTTGTGCCTTCAAAGGGAAGCGAGGGAGGGGACAAGGAAGCTACAGCCTCCTTGAAGGAGGTTGTTTGGATTCCTTCCTCTCCTCAGGGGAAGAAGAGGACCGCCTCTGAAGACCCGGAGACCATGGCCTTAAAGAGGGGGAAGAAATCTTCGCCAGAGGGTCCTGTGCTGGGGGATACTTCGGCCGAATTATGCCCTCAAGGGGATCAGCCCTCCACCGAGCCATAAGTAGAGAGGACTTTTCTTTTTAAGAAACGAGAGAAATCCCTGCTTTATATCTGAGAAAAGTAATCGAAAATTTACCTTGTAGCTCGGACCTTAGCCCTTCTCAGCAGAGCTCGTCTTCGGGGATCTTCTTCCGGAGATGATGGAGAGCGGAACGCCTCCCCCTGCCGTACCGCCTTGCGAGGCGGGCGACCCTGAGGTATCGTCACGGAGGATTTCTCCGAATCCGACGGGGCCAGAAGGTAGTCATATGGCCCCCCAAAGCCCTCTGCGTCCGGCCTTCGAAAAGGGCCATCGGACGAGTCCGGCGCCGCCTGGTGCGCGGTCGGAGGAGCTGAAGGATCTGCTAGGGCGAGCATCTATCTCAGAGGAGCACCATGCATTTATGGGTATGGTGATTGAGAGGATTTCATCCGCGGAGAGCGGATTGCACGAGGCCGTCAGGAGTTTACTGACAGGTTTTGAGGTACGCGAAATAATGTACCCTTTTTGGACAGTTGCGCATAAATAAGATGCGCCCTGTGTAGATAGTAGCCCCTGAGACTCTGTGTGTTGTCAAAAGTGACGGCGCACAGAGGATCATAATCCCAAGTCTAATATGCCGCCTTTATACGTAGGTGGCGAAGTGTCCGGTGGCCAGCCGAACTGATGGATTTGCCGAGCTAAAGCGGCAACTTGACGTGGCAGATGCCGACATCGCGCTTGTCAACAAGCGGCTTGACGAGGCACAAGGTATGTAATTCCTTCGGCGGCGCCTGGTAAGAGGAGCTTTATGCCAGTATCTTACAATGTGTGCGCTTGATGCAGATGGTGCTGCTGCCATGGAGAATCTTCGGGCGGAACTTGCCCGAGCCAAGGAGCAAGCCAGGAAAAGTGATGTGGCTGCCGAAAAGGCAATTGAAGAGCTGAAAGCCGAATAGGCTGCTCACTGCTGAAGCAAGAAGGAAATGGCTGAGATGGCCGTGAAGCTGAAGAACGCTGCTGACCGTTGCAAGCTTCTTGAAAAAGAAGATCGGGCAGAACAGACGGACCTGAAGAAGGCCGTTGCCGATGCCAAGGATGCTCGCTCTGCGATGAGAGCTATGAAGGAGGAGCTGCGTCAGGCCGGAGAGATCGCGGCTGGAAAACCCTTTATGCTGCAGAGGAAGTTCTGTGATCCTAAACATGCTCCGTTAGACCAGATGTGGAGTACGGGGGACACCTATCTGGATTTAGCAGCCAGTGCCGCAGATGCGGCCGAACACTTCCGAGATCAAGAAGATCACGAAGTGGAAAAACTCTTCTGGTCGCAGTTCCACAATCCAGAGCGTCCACTGTCATTAGCCGATCGTTTGGCCGAATGGGCCGAGCTAAATAGGTTGTCCGGACTTGCCATGAAGTATGTCATGAGTCATCTGTGGCCAGAGAGGCCAGAGCCGAAAAGTTATTTTAACTTGGTGCAGCAGTTCCTTGGTGCGGCGCGCATATCAATGCGATGAAGAGGTCAGCGTGCATAGAGGGTGTGCGGATGGCTCTTGCTCGTGTCAAGACATACTGGGCGGAAATGGAAGCCGCCGCTGTTGCATCCCCAGACTCGGATGGAAGCCGAGTACCTGCCGAGCGCTATTTTCAGGAAGTTCTGCAAGGCGCTCGTTTAATAGAGACGCAGTGCTCGAAGGATACTATATTCGAATAGCATGTATTATTGTAAAACAATATTTTGATAAATTGTAGAAGCTTTTTATACTTGTGCCTGCAAGTATTATAATACCTCCTGTGCGGCCGTTTAACATATATGTATATATAATCTGAAAGATGGCAGTCGTCGGCTTCAGCCCCCACGCACATAATGCAGGGGTGTTCGTAGAAGGCACATTTTCACACTTGATCCAACGTCTTGGTCCTACAAAGGAGGTGATAGCGCAGCGAACTAGGCAATCGGACTATGATGCTTTATCAGTTTCACTTAGCCATAGGAGTTTGACATTGAGGCTACTTATATAGCCCCTGGTGGCGCCTGCGCTCGCCCGAACTCGGGGCGCGTATGTGCCTGGCCGGGAAACGGCCCTTCGTTAATGCGGAGGAATCCTAAAGATTTCGGTAAGTCATCGAGTGGTTGACCAGTCTCACGCTATATCATGACAGTCAGTTTTCGGCTTTCTCTACTGATGTGCTCGCCTGGCCGAACCGGGGCACAATCGCAGTAGTTCTCCTGGTGCCGCCTTAGCCGATAGAGCGGAATGTAAGGCAGCAAAACACAGGAGCCGGGCAAACCCAACATTTGACCAAAGACATGATTCGGAGCTGATGCATATAAGGCCAAACTCGCGACGCCGAACACTCCCTAAGGTATTCGGTCTTTATGAGGGCGGGCGGGATAACGCCCTTAGTAATAAGCCCCTAGTGTCTAGGTATGCGCAAAACTCTGACGTGGCCACATGCCAAAACGCCAGCCTCCTCCTTGGTTATACCAAGAAACTAGGGGATGTGTATCAACAAGAGACAGTAAAAAAGGTTTACGCAGGGTCTTAATCTGAAAAGAATCCTTGGAACGGGTCCCTGCTGCACGTCTGCGCTTGTGTCTCCGTTGTGCCGTATCTTGGACGGGCATAGCACAGTGTTCATCTGTAGAAGAGAGGAACTTAGTTAAAGAAAGATCGTGTCGAACATGAGTTATACTAAATAAACAAAGTATAAATCGAAATGGGTAAATTGAGCTTTATTGTCTCTTGTTTTATATGCGCGGAGCCCCTAGTACAGGGGTATATGGCTATTAAGCCTTTATTAATTGTATGTTTATGCCGGACTCGTCTAGCCGTGTCCGTGGTCTTGACGACCTGTTTAGATGCTTTGGCTGGTGAAGCCGCTTTATTGTGGGGCTGTCAAGGCAGCCGCACTGTTTTTCGCGCGGAAGGAACACTCAATGTTTTCCCTTTAATGAGATGATGCCTCGTGGACCGGGCATCTTAAGCGTAAGAGATGCATAATGCGGTATTGCGTTAAAGCGGGCGAAAGCTTCGCGTCCCAGTAGTGCTTGATAGCTACTTGAGAATAGGGCGATGTGGAAAGTTAGCTGTTCGCGACGGAAGTTATCGAGGGAGCCGAACATAACTTCTAGCCGGAGAGAACCCATGCAACGGGCATCCGGGCCTGGCGTTACCCCTTGAAAGGAGGTTTTGCTATGGTGAATTTTTGTTGGGTCTATCCCCATGTTGCGGATTGTGTGCTGGTATAACAGGTTTAGACCACTGCCGCCGTCCATCAGGACATTTGTAAAATGGAGTCCGCCGATTATTGGATCTAATACCAAGGCAGTCCAGCCTGCGTTCCGGATACTTCTAGAGTAATCCTGATGGTCGAAGGTGATCGGTTTTAACAACCATTGGCGAGACTCCTTCGGGATAGGCCATATGGCGCGTATCTCTGGTGGCGCTGTTCTGTTCGTCACGTGAAGTAAGTGTACTGTTTTGACTTCTTGTGGGAAATTCTTTTGTTTCCTGGTGCTCTGCTTGTGGGGTTCGTCGTCGTCCTCACTTGGTGTGTCGAGCCCCTTGTGTTCGGCTTTGAGTTTGCCGGCTTGCTTGAAAACCCAACAATCTCTGTGGGTATGGTTCGCAGGCTTCCTGGGAGTACTGTGTATTTGACATATCTTGTCCAAGATTTTGTTTAGGTTGGATAGCTCGTCCCTGTTATCCTTGAGGGGCGGCTTTCTCTGATTCTGCCGCGAGCTTTTGAATCCGGCGTTGATCGCCGTGCTCTTTGGGCTGTTTCCCTTATTCCGGCGCTGGTCCTTGCTGTGTCGGGGTTTTCCGTTTCCATCCCTAACTTCGGATGTACTTGGGTCGCTGGTGCTATATCTTGCCAACCAGCTGTCCTCTCCTACGCAAAAGCGGGTCATGAGGCTTGTTAATGCGGCCATTGTTCTTGGCTTTTCTTGGCCGAGGTGTCTGGCGAGCCATTCGTCTCGAACATTGTGCTTAAAAGCTGTTAGGGCTTCAGCGTCCGGACAGTCGACTATCTGATTCTTTTTAGTAAGAAATCTGTTCCAGAATTTCCGGGCTGACTCTCCGGGCTGTTGAGTTATGTGACTGAGATCGTCTACATCCGGAGGGCGGACATAGGTCCCTTGAAAATTTGCCCGGAAAGCATCCTCAAGCTCTTCCCAACTTCCAATGGTGTTTTCGGGAAGGCTTTTGAGCCAATGCCGGGCTGGCCCTTTAAGCTTGAGGGGTAAGTATTTTATGGCATGGAGGTCATCTCCTCTGGCCATGTGTATGTGGAGGATATAATCCTCGATCCAGACCCCAGGGTCTGTTGTTCCGTCGTACGCCTCTATGTTTACGGGCTTGAATCCCGCTGGAAATTCATGGTCCAGCACCTCATCGGTGAAACATAGGGGGTGTGCGGCACCCCTGTATTTGGGTGTGCCGTGATGTTCGGATATTTGTTGTGTTGCATTGCTTACTAGAGCTTGCTTTCTTGGCCCGTATATAGATCTGGCTGGGCCGTCTTTTTGATGCGGATCCTTTGGTGGATAGTGTGCCGGCTTGTGTGCGGCGCCGCTTGCCGCTCCATGCTGGCCATGTGGTCGTCCATCCGACCGGATGGCTTTCCTATTTTTTGACTGCGGGGGCTCTAAGGCCTCCTCGTCAAATTCAGGCAGTAGCTTTCGCTTTGGATAGCTTTTTGTGCGGCGACTGCCGGCATATTTGTCTGCGGTGTTGCGTACTTTGCTCCATCTGATTCTGAGTGCATCTTCCGCAGTTTTGAGCTTCCGCTTCTGCTTTTTCAGGCTATGCGCAGTGGCGACGAGCCTTTTGTGGAGGTTCTTTTGCTCCATGAGTTTATCCGGCGTAAGGTCGTCCGGAATGTTGTTTTCGCCGGGGACGGGGTGTTCGGTTTGTTTATCCAAGTTGCCCTGTTCGGATGCTTGCTCGAAGGCATGTTCGTCGTCTGCTGGCTCGTCCTGCTCTATGGCTGGGTCTGTATGGCTGCTGTCTCTGTCGAGGCGGGGCTTGGAGTGGCACTTACGTCGCCGCTTTGATTGCTTTTCAAGTGAACGATCCCTCGTTGCATCCCTGTGTTCCTCGTCGTCGCTTCCTTTGGGTGTGTCCACCATGTATACATCATGAGATGAGGTGGCTGTCCAGTGCCTTATAGGCGTTGGTTGATGTTCATCTCCTACATCGTCATCCATACCGTCGATGTCTTCGGAGTCGAAGTCGAGCACGTCGTTTAAATTATCGGCAGTGGCTACGAAATGGGTGGTGGGTGGGCTTTGAATTTCTTCATCATCCGCATCCCAACCTTGTTAACCATAGTCCGGCCAGGGCTCTCCTGATAAAGAGAGAGACTTTAGTGAATTCAGAATATCGCCGAAGGGCGAGTGCTGAAAGATGTCCGCGGCGGTGAACTCCATGATTGGCGCCCAATCGGGTTCGATCGGTCGGGGCGCGGAGGGCTCGGAGTCTGGAGAGGAGTCCGGCTCCTTGGAGTCCCGGGCTTCGTAGAGAATAGGGCTGGTGTTCGGCTCGATCGCCGTAGAGATTGCAGCCCCCGAGGCTGTGTCTAACCACCCATCCTCGATTGGTGTGATCGGCTCCGAGCTAGGGGTCGGAGCGGACACAGGTGCGGCCTCCAGGGCACTGTTCGGCCGCAGAGCTAAATCATGCCCATCGTGACAGTGCGGCGCGCTCGGCTGTGGCTCGAATCCGTCGAAGATCAAGTCTCCGCGGATGTCGGCCGTGTAGTTCAAACTTCCAAATCTGACCTGATGGCCAGGGGCGTAGCTTTCGATCTGCTCCAGATGACCAAGCGAATTGGCCCGCGGTGCAAAGCCGCCGAATATGAAGATCTGTCCGGGGAGAAAAGTCTCACCCTGGATCGCATGCTGTTGATGATCAGAGAAGCCATCGGGCCTAAAAGTGACGACACAGAGGAACTCTCAATGAAAGCACCAATGTCGGTGTCAAAACCGGCGGATCTCGGGTAGGGGGTCCCGAACTGTGCGTCTAGGCCGGATGGTAGCAAGAGGCAGGGGACACGATGTTTTACCCAGGTTCGGGCCCTCTTGATGGAGGTAAAACCCTACGTCCTGCTTGATTGATATTAATGATATGGGTAGTACAAGAGTAGATCTACCACGAGATCAGAGAGGCTAAACCCTAGAAGCTAGCCTATGGTATGATTGTTGTTCGTCCTACGGACTAAAACCCTCCGGTTTATATAGACACCGGAGAGGGCTAGGGTTACACGGAGTCGATTACAATGGTAGGAGATCTACATATCCGTATCGCCAAGCTTGCCTTCCACGCCAAGGAAAGTCCCTTCCGGACACGGGACGAAGTCTTAAATCTTGTATCTTCATAGTCCGGGAGTCCGGCCATCCGGACACCCCCTAATCCAGGACTCCCTCACCCATCCCTTCTCTTCTTGTCCGAGACAAAGGTGAAGGATAAAAGGGCAAGAAACTTCTTGTGGTCATTGGGATTTTCAAATTCCTATGCAGTTAGCAGTGAGGGACAAAGTGGAGGCTTGTGTCTGCTTTGGCTATCTTCAGTAAATGTTTCGTTGAAGTCTTTTAATAACAGATGCATCGATGTTCATGTCAAGCCTAATCAGGGACCGGTATGGAGGACGACGTGTGTATGGTCCATGGATATGTTTGTTTGGGAAACGTTGCATGGAAAACAAAAAAAATTCTATGCACACGCAAGATCTATCAAGGAGATGCATAGCAACGAGAGGGGGAGAGTGTGTCTACATACCCTCGTAGACCGTAAGTGAAAGCGTTAAACAACGCGGTTGATGTAGTCGAACTTCTTCACGCTCCAATCGATCAAGTACCGAACGCACAGCACCTCCGCGTTCTGCACACGTTCAACTCGGTGACGTCCTTTGCCTTCTTGATCCAGCAAGACGGCGAGGTAGTAGATGAGTTCCGACAGCACGACGACGTGGTTACAGTGATAGTGAAGTGATCTCCGCAGGGCTTCGCCTAAGCACTATGAAAATATGACCGAGGGAGTAAATGGTGGACGGTGGCACCACACATGGGTAAGACAATGTTGTGTCCTTGTGTGGCGCCCCCTCCCCATGTATATATAGGTGGGAGGGGAGAGGGGGGCTGCCAGGGCAGCCAGGGCGCACCCCAAGGGGCTGGCCGCCGGCCCTAGGGCTCTTGGCCTCCTGCGCCCCCCTTTCCTTGTATGGACAAGGGGGAAAGGAAAGAGGGAGGGAGAGGGAAGGAAGTGGGAGTCCAACTCCACACTTTCCTTTCCTCCTCCCCTTTCCTTTCCCTCCTATTAGGCCGACCCTATAGAGGGCGCACCAGCCCCTTGTGGGCTGGTGTGTTGTAACACCCCAGATGTAACATTCTATATTTGTAACTCCAACTCTTGCCATTTCCGGCTATGTGATATGATTCTTCCTTCGTGGTTGGGTTTTTGTCTTCATTTTGCTTTTTGCTCATGTCATGCATTTTTCCATGTCATCATCCACATTTCATCTGCATGTTTTCAAGACTCGCGTCCATCCCGGTCTCCCCATTCCTTTCGTTGTCCGTTCTGAGCCCAGACACACTTGCACGCGCCCGCGGCATCTCCGAAATATTATTTTATAAGTGGCCAGAAAATGTTCTCGGAATGGGACAAAAGTTGGCGTGCGGTCTTATTATAGTGTAGTTAGACCGCCTGGCAAGTTTCGTCGCATTCAGAGCTCGTTTGATAGCCCATCTGTTAAACATATAGCGACATTATAGTCGGTTTATTCGTCGGACGTTTCGGTCCCCGAAACTGCCGCCGGGACTCTCCTTCTCTTCTCTCTCTTTTCTGAGCCCGTCAAACCCCTCACCTTCGTTGACCATTCTGAGACCAACCGGGTTTTTGATTCCCTCTTGTCAAACCACCTAATCCCTCTTTGCACAGTGCATCGACCCCTCGCGTGCGCGTCCGAAACTCCCCCCAACTGACCCGGACAATCATGTCCGACGTGTTTGAATCATCTCCAAAATATCTTCGTTTCTCCATTGGACTCCCTAACCTTTTATTCTTAACTGTACGATCGCGATCTGATGATCAAATTTGCTCCAAACCCCCTCTAGTCCATATGCTATTTATAGCAGATGACCCCTAACCAAATTTGCCCCAACCCTAATTTCTAGGAGGTTTGTCCCCATCGCCGCCGCCACCCGGTCTCGATTCACTTCGGGATCCCCTTCTCCTTGTTTACCTCCACCCACCAACAGGAGCCCGAGCTCTTTCTCCCCGACCCCGAGCACTCGATCCACCTCGCCGGTGCCTCCTCCTCCAAATCCGATCGAGAGAGGAGCTCCCTATCTAAAGCTTCCTTGTGCCCGCGGTCCAGCGCGCCCGTGCCCAAGGCCTCGCCTCTTCCTCCTCTGCCCGAAGCCTACAGTCTCTGCCATGGATTGGGAGCCCGCCTCTGCTTCTGATCCGCGCCGCCCCAGGAACCAACGACACCGGAGCCCCTCCTCACCTCGTCACCTTCTTCACGGGAGCCGCCTCGTGATACGTCTCCGTCGTATCTATAATTTTTGATTGTTCCATGCCAATATTCTACAACTTTCATATACTTTTGGCAACTTTTTATACTATTTTTGGGACTAACATATTGATCCAGTGCCCAGTACCAGTTCCTGTTTGTTGCATGTTTTTGTTTCGTAGAAAATCCATATCAAACAAAGTCCAAACGGGATAAAAACTGACGGAGATTTTTTCCGAATATATGTGATTTTGGGGAAGAAGAATCAACACGAGACGATGCCCGAGGGGGCCACGAGGCAGGGGCGCGCCCTGGGCCTTCGTGGCCACCCAGTAATGCGGTTGCTGCCCTTCTTTCGCCGCAAGAAAGCCAATATCTGGATAGAAATCGTGTTAAAATTTCAGCCCAATCGGAGTTACGGATCTCCGAGAATTTAAGAAACGGTGAAAGGACAGAATCTGAGAACGCAGAAACAGAGAGAGACAGAGAGACAGATCCAATCTCGGAGGGGCTCTCACCCCTCCCATGCCATGGAGGCCATGGACCAGAGGGGAAACCCTTCTCCCATCTAGGGAGGAGGTCAAGGAAGAATAAGAAAAAGAAGAAGAAGAAGAAGAAGAAGAAGAAGAAGAAGGGGGACCCTCTCCCCCTCTCTTTCGGTGGCGCCGGGACGCCGCCGGAGCCATCATCGTCACCGCAATCTACACCGACACCTCCGTCATCTTCACCAACATCTCCATCACCTTCGCCCATCTATCTACAACGGTCCACTCTCCTGCAACCTGCTGTACCCTCTACTTGAACATGGTGCTTTATGCTTCATATTATTATCCAATGATGTGTTGCCATCCTATGATGTCTGAGTAGATTTTCGTTGTCCTATCAATAATTGGCGAATTTCTATGATTGGTTTAATTTGCTTGTGGTTATGTTGCTGTCCTTTGGTGCCCATCATATGAGCGTGCGCGTGGATCAAACCATAGGGTTAGTTGTATATTGATAGGACTATGTATTAGAGGGCAAGAGTGATATAAGCTTCAACCTAGCATAGAAATTGATGGATACGGGATTGAAGGGGGACCAATATATCTTAATGCTATGGTTGGGTTTTACCTTAATGAACATTAGTAGTTGCGGGGACTTGCTAATAGTTCCAATTATAAGTGCATAGAATTCCAAGTCAGGGATGACATGCTAGCAGTGGCCTCTCCCACATAAAACTTGCTATCGGTCTAGTAAAGTAGTCAATTGCTTAGGGACAATTTCGCAACTCCTACCACCAATTTTCCACACTCTCTATACTAAATTTATTGCTTTTTTTATACCTAAAACATCCCCTAGGTTTTATTTACGTTCTCTTTATATTCTTGCAAACCTATCCCGTTACACCTACAAAGTACTTCTAGTTTCATACTTGTTCTAGGTAAAGCAAACGTCAAGCGTGCGTAGAGTTGTATCGGTGGTCGATAGAACTTGAGGGAATATTTGTTCTACCTTTAGATCCTCGTTGGGTTTGACACTCTTACTTATCGAAAGAGGCTACAATTGATCCCCTATACTTGTGGGTTATCAAGACCTTTTTCTGGCGCCGTTGCCACGGAGCAATAGCGTGGGGTGAATATTCTCGTGTGTGCTTGTTTGCTTTATCACTAAGTAGTTTTTATTTTGGGTTTTGTTTTCTATCTTTAGTTATGGGTAGGAAACGCAAAATACCAAAAAAAATAGTTGTACATACTACACAAATGGTTGAAGAACCACTCAATATCTATCACACTCCTGAAGCTTTTTTACTTGGATCATCTTTGATCCAAATGTGCTCGTCCTGAAATCCCAACTAGATTAGTTGAGGGCAAATATTTAGATGAGCATGCTTGTTATGTGCGACACCGCTTATCTCAAAAGGGAAACTTTTACTGGATCAAATTCATCGTTTGCAATGCTATGCTTGGAATTTATGTGAAATATATGATGTTACTTGTTGTTCTGAAAACCCTAAGAAACACCTTCCCTACCAATGTGAGTTTACTGATAATGGAATCGTATCTTCGTATGCTAAGGGTGTTTATAATTACTATGATGTTCAACAAAATGAATACTTTTTTGCTTTTAAGGGTTCTTATGAAATTGCTTCTTTGATTGAAAAGTATGATGCTACTCTTTACAAGTCTAATTTTTTGCCATACTTAAATATTGTTATGATAATTATGCTTCTAATGCCTATGTTAAACCATCTATTGAGGACTCCTCCGCTGTCCAAGAAGAGACTAATATTTTGCAGGAGTCTATGGAAGAAGGAATTGATGAAACTTTGGGCTCATTGGATGAAAAAAGATGATGAGGAGAGCGAAGAACAAAAGGAGGAAGAGCGGATTAGCTACCTGTGCCCACCTTCTAATGAGAGTAACTCTTCAACTCACACATTGTTTAATTTCCCTTCGTGCTTACCGAAGGATGAATGCTATGATGATTGTTATGATCTCGTTGATTCTTTTGAAATATTCCTTTTTGATGGTGCTTGCTATTCTTGTGGCCAAGATGCCAATATGAATTATGCTTATGGAGATGAACTCGCTATAGTTCCTTATGTTAAACATGAAATTTTTGCTAGTGCACTCACGCATGATAGTCCTATTATGTTTTTGAATTCTCCTGACTACACTATATCGGAGAAGTTTGCCCTTATTAAGGATTATATTGATGGGTTGCATTTTACCGTTGCACATGATAATTTTGATAGATATAATATGCATGTGCTTGCTGCTCCTACTTGCAATTATTATGAGAGAGGAACTACATCTCCGCCTCTCCATGTTTCCAATATGATAAAATTGCAAGAAATTGTTTATACTATGCATTGGCCTTTACTATGTGTGCATGAATTGTTCTTTTATGACATGCTGATGCATAGGAAGAGAGTTATACTTTGTTGTTGCATGATATATGTTACTTTGTGCTCACTACTAAATGACAAAACATTGTTAATTAAAATTGGCTTTGATATACCTTGGGATCCGGGTGGATCCATTACTTGAGCACTATATGCCTAGCTTAATGGCTTTAAAGAAATCGCTGCCAGGGAGACAACCCGGAAGTTTTAGAGAGTCATTTATTTCTGTTGTGTGCTTTTATAAAGTTTAAAAACAAGAATAATGTGCCAAGATTTGCCTTTAGGATGTTTACATTGCTTGTTGGTTTGTGCGGTGCAAGACAGAAACTTTGGCTGTAGTGCGCGATTTTACATTTTTTACTGGAATGTCAAACGGTTATGAAACTTTTTGCACTGTCTTTCTATACATTTTTTTATTTTTCCTAATTGTTTCAGAATCTTTGGAGTACCAGAAGTATGGTGAATGTTCAGATTACTACAGACTGTCCTGTTTAAAACAGATTATGTTTCTGATGCATAGTTTGCTTGTTTTGATGAAACTATCGATTTCTATCAGTGGATTAAGCCATGGAAAAGTTGTATTACAGTAGCTACAATGCAAAAACAAAATATGAATTGGTTTTCAACAGTACTTAGAGTAGTGATTTGCTTTATTATACTAATGGATCTTACCGAGCTTTCTGTTGAGTTTTGTGTGGATGAAGTGTTCAAAGATCGAGGAGGTATCGATGTGAGGAGAAGGAGGAGAGTCAAGAGCTCAAGCTTGGGGATTCCCAAGGCACCCCAAGTAAATATTCAAGGAGACTCAAGCATCTAAGCTTGGGGATGCCCCGGAAGGCATCCCATGTTTCTTCAACAAGTATCGGTATGTTTTCAGATTCATTTCGTTCATGTGATATGTGCAAATCTTGGAGCGTCTTTTGCATTTAGTTTTCACTTTTCTTTGATGCACCATGCTGGTATGAGATAGTCCATGGTTGATTTATAGAATGCTTTTTGCACTTCACTTATATCTTTTCAGTATGGCTTTATAGAATGCTTCATGTGCTTCACTTATACCATTTGAAGTTTGGATTGCCTGTTTCTCTTCACATAGAAAACCTCCGTTTATAGAATGCTCTTTTGCTTCACTTATATTTGTTAGAGCGTGGGAAAATCTTTTGTAGAAAAAATTAAACTCTCTTGCTTCACTTATATCTATTTAGAGAGATGACAGGAATTGGTCATTCACATGGTTAGTCATAAAATCCTACATAAAACTTGTAGATCACTGAATATGGTATGTTTGATTCCTTGCAATAGTTTTGCGATATAAAGGTGGTGATATTAGAGTCATGCTAGTGGGTAGTTGTGGATTGTAGAAATACATGTGTTGAAGTTTCTGATTCCCGTAGCATGCATGTATGGTGAACCGTTATGTAACGAAGTTGGAGCATGAGGTATTTATTGATTGTCTTCCTTATGAGTAGCGGTCGGAGACGAACGATGGTCTTTTCCTACCAATCTATCCCCTAGGAGCATGTGCGTAGTACTTAGTTTCGATGACTAATAGATTTTTGCAATAAGTATGTGAGTTCTTTATGACTAATGTTGAGTCCATGGATTGTACGCACTCTCACCCTTCCATCATTGCTAGCCTCTTCGGTACTGTGCATTGTCCTTTCTCACCTTGAGAGTCGGTGCAAACTTCGCCAGTGCATCCAAACCCCGTGATATGATACGCTCTATCACACATAAGCCTCCTTATATCTTTCTCAAAATAGCCACCATTCCTACCTATCATGGCATTTCTATAGCCATTCCGAGATATATTGCCATGCAACTTCCATCATCATCACATACATGACTTGAGCATTTATTGTAATATTGCTTTGCATGATCGTAAGATAGCTAGCATGATGTTTTCATGGCTTATCCATTTTTTGATGTCATTGCTACGCTAGATCATTGCACATCCCGGTACACCGCCAGAGGCATTCATATAGTCATATCTTTGTTCTAGTATCGAGTTGTAAATATTGAGTTGTAAGTAAATACTAGCACATATGCCCGTGCGTTGCAACGGGGAACTTTATGTTTTGTGCAAGCATAATGTTTCACAGCACCGGATTCACTATGCAGAACATGCTGCAACGCAGCTCCTTCTACAAAAGGAACGTAAAAAAATATGTTGCAATTTAGCATTGTTCATAATTTCTTTGCCGGGCATAATCTCCCACTGATTCCATTTAAGCATAGTCCTTTTTAGTGGCATTTATGTATAATTCTTTCATTAATTACCATGACGTCTTCACCCATTTTAGTCGGGAATCAAATCCTTTTTTTCTAATTTAGTAGCCCCAACACATTGAGCCTACAGATGTTTCCTTTTAATTATTCTACCTTTTTACCTCAAATTCTTCATGTATAATTTATTAAGATTACAATCTTTCTTTTAGTTATTCCACCGGTTTACCCATAATCCTTTATTTAATTAGCCACATCAAGTTACATGTTCTATTTAAGCTCACAATCCTTCCTTTATTAGCTCATTCGCTTAATTTTTTGACTCGAAATTAAGGAGTTTTATTGCATGATTGAGATCCGGTTACATTCAGCTAAGAAGGTGCTAACTAAGAAGGAGGCACCTCCATTGAAAGGGTAGTCAGGTTTTGCGCAAAGATCAGCCGAACAATTGGCTTCTCTTGCGACATGTTGTAATCGAAAAGGAAACGAAGTTTGTAGCTCTTTCCTTGATTTCATCGAAGATAGGCTTCAAAATCGATTTTGGGACTATGATGCGAGTTCCAGAGTTTCGCTACCTCCAAGAAACGCACCTCCATTGCCACGTGCGAGAAACCCCTCAGCTGGGCAAATATCACTCCTTCTCACAATGCTAGAGTTTCGGCAATGGAAGGGTCCGTAACACCTGGTATTGGCTTGCTCCATGCACCCATGAAGGAGAGATGCGAGCGGGTAACTCCTCCTGACCTGGAGTTGTGTGTCAAGTATGCCATCCGTGTTGATTTTGATCCACCTGGGTTGCGGTGGACTCCACTTCTGAATCCGCGTGATGTGTCACTGGATCGGAGGCAGATCGAGTATAGCTAGGTCGTCTCGAGCCCATTTGATTGCGATTTATTTTGACCCAATTATTTTTTGCGGTCCTTAAGAAAGCCCATAAAAAGCCCATCAACATAGAAGTACCTGGCCCAGATCGCTTAACGTGTGTAAACCAAACGAAAAGGACTAAACCAAACCAAGAATACCTATTCCCTTTAATAGTAGGTATAGAGAAGTGTGATGATCATCATTATTAGAACATTGTCCCATGTGAGGTTATCAAAATAAAAGTGGCCAAAGAAGCCCCCCCCCCAAAAGAGAGAGGCCAAAGAAGCCTACAGAAAAAAGAAAAAAAAGAGAAAAAAAGAGAATAAAATGAGAGAAAAGAGAGAAGGGACAATGTTACTATCCTTTTAACACACTTGTGCTTTAGAGAACACCATGTTCTTCATATAGAGAGTCTCTTGAGTTATCACTTTCATATACTAGTGGGAATTTTCATTATAGAACTTGGCTTGTATATTCCAACGATGGGCTTCCTCAAGTGCCCTAGGTCTTCATGAGCAAGCAAGTTGGATGCACACTCACTTAGTTTCAGTTTGAGGTTTCATACACTTATACCTCTTAGTGCATCCGTTGCATGACAATCCCTACTCCTCACATTGACATCAATTGATGGGCATCTCCATAGCCCATTGATTAGCCGCGTCGATGTGAGACTTTCTCCTTTTTTGTCTTCTCCACACAACCTCAACCATCATATTCTATTCCACCTATAGTGCTATGTCCATGGCTCACGCTCATGTATTGCGTGAAAGTTGAAAAGGTTTGAGAACGTCAAAAGTATGAAACAATTTCTTGGCTTGTCAACGGGGTTGTGCATGATTTGAATATTTTGTGTTGTGAAGATGGAGCATAGCCAGACCATATGATTTTGTAGGGATAACTTTCTTTGGCCATGTGATTTTGAAAAGACATGATTGCTTTATTAGTATGCTTGAAGTATTATTGTCTTAATGTCAAATGATAGACTATTGCTTTGAATCACTCGTGTCTTAATATTCATGCCATGATTAGATTACATGATCAAGATTATGCTAGGTAGCATTCCACATAAAAAAATATCTTTTTTATCATTTACCTACTCGAGGACGAGCAGGAATTAAGCTTGGGGATGCTGATACGTCTCCGTCGTATCTATAATTTTTGATTGTTCCATGCCAATATTCTACAACTTTCATATACTTTTGGCAACTTTTTATACTATTTTTGGGACTAACATATTGATCCAGTGCCCAGTGCCAGTTCCTGTTTGTTGCATGTTTTTTGTTTCATAGAAAATCCATATCAAACAGATTCCAAACGGGATAAAAACTGGCGGAGATCTTTTTTGGAATATATGTGATTTTTGGGAAGAATCAACGCGAGACAATGCCCGAGGGGGCCACGAGGTAGGGGGGCTCCCCAGGGGGTCAGTCGCACCCTGGGCCCTCGTGGCCACCCCGTAAGGTGGTTGGTGCCCTTCTTTCACCGCAAGAATGCCAATATCTGGATAGAAATCGTGTTAAAATTTCAGCCCAATCGGAGTTACGGATCTCTGGGAATTTAAGAAACGGTGAAAGGGCAGAATCTGAGAACGCAGAAACAGAGAGAGACAGAGAGACAGATCCAATCTCGGAGGGGCTCTCGCCCCTCCCATGCCATGGAGGCCATGTACTAGAGGGGAAACCCTTCTCCCATCTAGGGAGAAGGTCAAGGAAGAAGAAGAAGAAGGGGGGCCCTCTCCCCCTCTCTTCCGATGGCGCCGGAACACCGCCGGCCATCATCGTCACCGCAATCTACACCAACACCTCCGTCATCTTCACCAACATCTCCATCACCTTCCCCCATCTATCTACAGCGGTCCACTCTCCTGCAACCCGATGTACCCTCTACTTGAACATGGTGCTTTATGCTTCATATTATTATCCAATGATGTGTTGCCATCTTATGATGTCTGAGTAGATTTTCGTTGTCCTATCGGTAATTGGCGAATTGCTATGATTGGTTTAATTTGCTTGTGGTTATGTTGCTGTCCTTTGGTGCCCATCATATGAGCGCACGTGTGCATCACACCATAGGGTTAGTTGTATGTTGATAGGACTATGTATTGGAGGGCAAGAGTGACAGAAGCTTCAACCTAGCATAGAAATTGATGCATACGGGATTGAAGGGGGACCAATATATCTTAATGCTATGGTTGGGTTTTACCTTAATGAACGTTAGTAGTTGTGAGTGCTTGCTAATAGTTCCAATTATAAGTGCATAGAATTCCAAGTCAGGGATGACATGCTAGCAGTGGCCTCTCCCACATAAAACTTGCTATCGGTCTAGTAAAGTAGTCAATTGCTTAGGGACAATTTCGCAACTCCTACCACCACTTTTCCACACTCGTTGTACTAACTTTATTGCTTTTTTTTAACCTAAAACAGCCCTAGTTTTTATTTACGTGCTTTTTATATTCTTGCAAACCTATCCCGTTACACCTATAAAGTACTTCTAGTTTCATACTTGTTCTATTAAAGCGAACATCAAGCGTGCGTAGAGTTGTATCGATGGTCGATAGAACTTGAGGGAATATTTGTTCTACCTTTAGCTCCTCGTTGGGTTCGACACTCTTACTTATTGAAAGAGGCTACAATTGATCCCCTATACTTGTGGGTTATCACATCGCCTCTCTGTGCTCCCTTCTCGTCGCGCGCCCAAGGGACGTGCCCGTCCCGAGCTCCTCATGCTCGTCCCTGAGATCCCTTGTCTCTGTGCCTACAGGAGCTTCCGCCGCCGCGCCGAGGTGTTGTTCCCCTGCTTCGTCACGTTCGGGGTCTCTACCTCGCCAGATTCGAGAACCCGCCGCCCCCAAGTACCTCGTCGGAGCACCACATCGCCCGCTTGTTCCCCTGCTTCAACAGAGCGCGGCGCCATGTCTGCCTCCTCTGCCTCGCGCTCGTTCGCCGCCACCAAGTCCCTGCGCCCCAGCCTTGTCCCTGCCTCCAGGTCACCGCTCTGCCGCCGGAGACCAAGTTGCCGGAGCCCAAAGCCCCTGCGCCTCTCTGTCGCCCGCTCGCTTCCTCTGCTTCGAACGAGACGGCCAGCGTCGCGCCCTGGTTGACTTGTCCCAGCGCCAGCGTGGACGAGATCCGCGTCGCCCTTCACCCGCTCAGCCCCGCTTGCCTCCTTGCTGGGCCGCCGATCCAGCGTCCCTGACCCAGCTCCGCGCCCTCACCAAGGCCCACACTAGTGCGCCCCTGCCGGCCTTCCTCTCCACCGCATGGGCTGAGCCCCTCTGGTGAGGCCCAATCCACCTCAGATTTGGCCCACATGGTTTTTTTCCCATCTGACGAATTTGTCTATTATTCCAGGAACTGCCAGTTTTACAGATTGGACCCTAAACTTCATTCATATAACAACTCATGAACCGTGCATCATATTAAAATGTTATATATATGTAAAATGTTTAGTTTATCATGTACTTTCATAATATGCAACATTCATCCATGTTAAAAATGTTTAAATTGCTGTTTGCATTAATTTTCTTAAATGACATGTTAAAATGATTTATTTCATAACTAATTAACCGTACTCTGAATTAAATAAACTTCATATGTAAATGGGGTAGAAAAATGCATAGTTTAACATGTTGCACTTTATTTTCCTGTTTAACAACAATAAAATATGGTTTTAGGCAGCATAGTACCAAAGCAAAGATATGCACATGCAGATTATACGGAATTGTTGTTTGTTGTTCCGGCCTCATTTAAACTTGCCTAGATAAGTAGTTTTATTATGCTTCATCTCTTGCCATGTTTAACAAAATTTAATATTGTTGGGTACATAAACGGGAGAGAACTAAATAAATGAATGTGGTGCTTCGTCGATATGCAACTCGTTGCATATTGAGCTCCACTTAACTTGTAGTATTGTTTGGTGCACTTTGCCATGCCATGCCTTTTTAAATCGTACATGCATCATACTTGGTTGTACATCATGCCATGTTTATGCTTGTTGGTTCACCATGCCGTTTGCTTCTTTCCGGTTGTTGCTTCTTCTTGATAGTTCTGGTAACGTTGAGTTTGTGAAGATCCATTCGACTATGTTGGTTTGTCTACTTCATGGTTTCGGTCTTCTTCCTAGCGGGATTGCAGGCAAGATGACCATTACCCTCGATATCACTTCTATCTTTGCTTGCTAGTTGTTCGCTTTATCATTATGTTGCGCTACCTACCATTTGTTTATCACGCCTCTCATATTGCCATTTCAAGCATCTAACCCACCTTCCTAGCAAACCGTTGTTTGGCTATGTTACCGCTTTTGCTCAGCCCCTCTTATAGCGTTGTTAGTTGCAGGTGAAGTTGAAGATTACTCCATGTTGGAACATGTTTATGTTGGGATATCACAATATCTCTTATTTTAATTAATGCATCTATATACTTGGTAAAGGGTGGAAGGCTCGGCCTTATGCCTGGTGTTTTGTTCCACTCTTGCCGCCCTAGTTTCCGTCATACCAGTGTTATGTTCCTTGATTTTGCGTTCCTTACACGGTTGGGGTTATGGGACCCCCTTGGCAGTTCGCTTTGAATAAAACTCCTCCAGCAAGGCCCAACCTTGGTTTTACCATTTGCCACCTATACCTTTTCCCTTGGGAGTTGCAGCCCCGAGGGTCATCTTTATTTTAACCCCCCGGGCCAGTGCTCCTCTAAGTGTTGGTCCAACCTAGAGTAACTTGCGGTGCCACCCCTTCACCCGGGGTTTTCAGTTGCTGTACGTAGTGTTCATCTGGTGTGCCCTGAGAACGAGATATGTGCAGCTCCTATCGGGATTTGTCGGCACATCACGCGGCCTTGCTGGTCTTGTTTTACCATTGTCTAAATGTCTTGTAACCGGGATTCCGAGACTGGTCGGGTCTTTCTGCGAGAAGGAATATCCTTCATTGATCGTGAGAGCTTGTGATGGGCTAAGTCGGGACACCCCTCCAGGGTATAAACTTTTGAGAGTGTGCCCGCGGTTATGTGGCAGATGGGAATTTGTTAATATCTTGTTGTAGAGAACTTGACACTTGACTTAATTAAAATGAATCAACCGCGTGTGTAGCCGTGATGGTCTCTTTTTGGCGGAGTCCGGGAAGTGAACACGGTTTGTGTTATGTTTGAACGTAAGTAGTTCAGGATCACTTCTTGATCACTTTTAGTTTCACGACCGTTGCGCAGCTTCTCATCTTACTCTTGTACTCGTATGTTAGCCACAATATTTTCTTAGCGCTTGCTACAACTCCACCTTATTACCACATCCTACCCATAAGCTTAAATAGTCTTGATTGCGAGGGTTTTGAGGTTGCTGAGTCCTCGTGACTCATGGATACTTCAGTTGCAGGCGCCGATGATACCAGTGCAGGTGATGCAACCGAACTCAAGTGGGAGTTCGATGAGGACCTTGGTCGTTACTATGTATCGTTCTCTGATGATTAGTAGTGGAGCCCAGTTGGGACGATCAGGGATCTAGCATTTGGGTTTTATCTTCCTTTTCATTTGGATTTGACCGTAGTCGGTCTATGAGTGTATTTTGGATGATGTATGAATTATTTATGTATTGTGTGACATGGCGAGTGTAAGCCAACTCTCTTTATCCCTTTCTTGTTTATTACATGGGATTGTGTGAAGATTACCCCTCTTGCGACAAAACCACCATGCGGTTATGCCTCTATGTCTTTCCTCGACACGTGGGAGATATAGCCGCATCGTGGGCGTTACAAGTTGGTAATCAGAGCCATCCCCGACTTAGGAGCCCCCTGCTTGATCGAATCGCTGACGTTGTTGAGTCTAGAACAAAAATGTTTTGAGTCTTAGGATTATATATAATGAAGAGTAGGATTCTTTTTACTCCTCAGTCCCTTCGTCGCTTTGGTGAGGCCTCCTAACATAGATGTTTTGTCTTTCCTCTCCTCAAATTCCACAAAAAAATTTAGGATCACGCGGGTATCTTGGGATTGTTCCGATATTCTTGTGACAAGAACATTGTTCTTGGTGCCTCCTGACATTTAGGGGTTGTGGCAGTGTCTCGGGGAGTTGAGCTCCGAGATGTTGTCGTCGCAATTTTATCATGGTAGTTCTGGAATACCTGAGTTCGCCGACATCGAAAATCTCTTTTATGCAGTTGTTGGTGAGATAACCTCGACGCCACCCAGTACTAGGGCGGGAGTTCGGGAGTATTGCCATAACTCGTATAACGGATGCTTTTCGAAGGTTGAGTTACACAATTTTCCGGAGTTTTCTTGGTTATGTGTTGACGAATGGATACAGTTGGAGCGTAGGCTTGTTAGTTGTGTGATATATATTGTGCCTCCCTGTGTCCCCAACACCAGATGGGAATTCAAGTTTCGGGAGTTTATAGGTGGGAATTCAAGTATCACGTGGGATGTCTTTCCAACAGACACATGATAGGATATGGGATCTATCATATGTTTGTTTCCGGCTTATTTTGCAAGCCAGTCCTTTGTTTTGTTTTGAGTTGTGGTATTTGAGTTGCTTCGATGTCAAGTGTTGATTCCATACCTTTTCTAAGCGGTGTTCTCATATTTTTATGTGAATACTAATCTTTCTTGATCATCAAGGTTTTCATCTTATTTTTTTTCCAACCGGCGTGCTTCTCTTCAAGTGGATCCTATCATTTCTCCCATTCGCGAGATAAATTCTAAGTTTTCTCAACGGTATCCATTCCATCTGTCTCAAGTTGCATTTGTTTTACCCACCCTCCCACCCTTTTTCTTCAAGGACTCAGATTACTTAATCAACTATCCATCTTATTGATGTGAAGTCTCTTCATTCTTTTCCTCCATGGTCTTACCTGGTGATTCTCATGAAGATGCTAAGGGAGCTTCAAGTTTATCATTCTTCGTTCTCTTTTCTTCTCCAGTGGATTCAATTCAAGTTTTCGGTGTTGATCATATCCCTTTCCTCCTTTCAAATGCTTTCTCATGCTGCTGGAACTCTTAATCATTCACTTCTCGCTATTCAAGGGTTCCGGAGTGTTGAAGATCTCTCAGAAGATTCACGTTTCCATTCTCAATCGGTCCAAGTTATTTCGAGGTTGTTATCTCATTCGAGCCATTTAACTCAACCGGTGCAATCTCTCTTTCAAGTAATCATTTCTAACGGTTTTCTCTTTTGAGTAGGCCCTAACCCACAGGTCTTTTCCCAGGATCTTACCTGACTCTTCCAATTTTCCCGGAGCTATTCCCAAATTCTTTTCAAAGTTTGACGTAAGAATGAATTTTCATCAGTCAAAATGCCTTCTCCAAGATCGCTTTCAAAACATTGTCATCGTTGGTTCATCATTTCTATTCTTCATTTTTCTGGAGTGGCTCATCAATTGTCATGGTGGTTCTCATCATCTTTCTCAACATTTGAAGACCGAAGAAGAGTTTTTCCTCCAAATCTTATCCGTTTCTCTCAGAGATGCGTAGTTCTAGCTTGATGCCATCCTCTCATAATTGTTTTCGATTGTGAGAATTGTTTTCACCCATCCGGAGCAATTCGGGAGTCTTTTCAGTTTGATTCTCAGGAGCCCATCATTTCAGAAGTATTCATTCCAGCTTTCAACTCTCGTTCTCCAAATCTTACCGGTGCATCGTTCAAGTATCCTCTAGTCAGCTCGTGATCTATTCGTTTTATTGTATCTAAATTCTTTCAAGTATCTTCGCTCTTTTTCTAAATCTTCCCGGTGTTTCGCTATCTTTTCTTTGTTCATTTTTTAATTCTTACGGCGGTTTGTTCGAGATTCCTCTTCCTATGTTCTCATATTAATTTATTCGCTGTTTTCAATCTTACCGGTGGTTCGTTGAAGACCTTCTCAAGTTTACACTATATCTCTCTTAATCTGTGGTACCCCGGCTCAGAGAAATTGCAATGCCCTGTATTCCAGCCCAGAGATCAAGGAGAAGTCTCTGGAATACGACACTGCTTGACATAGAACAAATCAGCTCTTATTACAAGAATAATAATACAAGGGTCTGATGTTACAAAGAAGCACATCAACACGATGATACTACGCCTGCGATACTACACTTGCTCTATGCTAGCAGCGGAACAACTCGAAGTAGCGGAATACTTCTAGCAGCGGAACAACGATGAAGGTGGTGAACTCCACTCTGCAGGGACTCTGGCTGGGACACGATCTAGCTTGCACGCACGGCAACCTCAACAAGCAATCAAGCAATCATGGCATCACCTACAATCTGGCATGACACGCCAGGTCAGTACATTGAATGTACTTGTAAGCTCACAACAACCATAAACATCAAGGCAAGACAATAACATAGCATTAAACAGGTTAATTAAATTAACAACTATGATGAAGCAACTACTAAGCATGGTATGAAACTACTATCATACTGATAAACCAACATCTCAGATCTCCATAACCATATCACTCTTGGCTAACCGTCCAAGTAATATACCATCTCGATCACCTCATGATCCAAACCAAACGGTGATCACTCATGGATCACAAACAGAACCACACTTGGTTCAACGGGTTACCTCGTAACCAAACGGTGAACATTCACGGATCACAAACGGAACATCCACATGATCACCTCGTGACCACATCACAAACTGAATGATCATCCTCTAGATCATCCCAACATCATCATCAACACCCTGCCAAACTGTTACTGCTCAAAGTACATCAACATATAAATCACCTATAAGTCATTCCATCATGTGAGCGTTGATCGAACGGTGTGACCTAGTACGAACTTGTGCCCAATGACCGAGGATGCGGTCGATAGATTCAACACACACACGCACACACTCTGTAGAGGTAGCGCACTTTACCCACACCACGGAACCCATGGCCTCGCACTCCCATTTGGGTGGACCAACATAATTCCGACAAAACCGATCTACTGCCATGACACTCTCCCAGCCACTCCGACCAACACCCCCTTTGGGTTCAGTCCTGGGTGGCCCCGTGCCTACCAAGGGCACCAACGACCACCGTCATGGCAAAACAAAAACGGTCCCAAACGGGGACAAAAGGGCGCCTAACAACTACTATGGGCACACAGGGTTATGTCTGCTTACCGGGCCAGTGTACCGCACGCCCATAACCTTCCCTCATTGGAGGCACCGGCGAGAGGCATGACAATCGACCGCGTTAGGGCCTTCCCATAAAAGGAAAATGTGATTGCACTAGAAAAAGCCTGGTTCGGTGGCACCTGACCAACTTAATGATGAAATTTATCCCCAAAATATAACAGTGATGACTGATACTCCGATATCATCTATCAACCTATAATCCAAGTCATAGCTCTATCCAACAAATTATCCAAAGCTTAATATTGTCTTACCAAAATACTCCGAGGACAGTATAACACTACTATCATGATGAATCCAAGAATGATAATACTACTACTCAAATATCAAGAACCAGCTATCCAACTATGATCCACATGCAAGCATCATCTCCAACATCATACTCCAAAACATAATATCATCTAGCATCATGATGAAAATAATACTAGCCATTAATAATCCAAAGGCAACATGTCATCCAAAGTAATACTTCAAAATACAACATCACATACCAACATGAAAATAATCATCACTTAAGCCACTAAGAATCCAAAGGCAACATGTCATCCACATAATCATCAAAATATAAGTCCTAGAACTCCAAGCAATATCAAGATCAAAACAATACTCCGAGAAATGCCATGAGAAAAATCATACATAGCTGAAGCAATATTTTAAGCAAGTTCAAATAAATAAACCATGTCACTGCATTGCAATCATGCAAATGGAGGGTGTGGCTTGCCTGGGGTGGAAGAAATCGCCGAAAAACGTTCTTTCCCGAAGGGGGCTGATTAAGCGCAAGGGAAAAACGAACATTTTCAGAATGTTAAAACATGGTGAAAATGATACCAACAGAACGGGCTCGATGAAACGAAGAAGTGGACTTTGGATTCACCTCATTTGGAGTTAGGATAAAAAGATATGAAGTTTTTTCTGCCAGGGACCCATCTGTAATAAAATCATCACAAAGAGGCCCTTGGCTGAAAAAGTAGAACACGCCTCTTTGGAAATACGCTTTCTCTGAAGTGAAAACGTATTCCGGGCTGAAGTAGAAGAAGAATGTGCCTTCTGGAAGGGAAGACGTATGCCAGTGGAATACGTCTCCACTTATCCACGCTAGCAAGCGCGGGGCCGGTGGTTGGCTCACTGACGTGTGTTCTCTACTTCTTCCAGACGCCGCTCGCGAACCAGAGGAAGGTCGCCGACGTCGGCGGCCGATCCGACGTCACTGGCCACCGTTTGCGATACCCGGACCACCGCTGGAGTCGGGAAGGAGTACCGCATCCATCCAGGCATGACGCGCCCGCCGGGGAGCACTGAGCCAGGCGGGGCGTCAGGCGTGGCGGAGAGTGGCTTCGGGCTGATGCGGACATGGCGATGTGGCTGCTCCGGCGGCAAGGCGTGGGGCCGGGGAGGCTCGCAGCAGCACGGGGAAGACGAGGGTGGTGGTGTAAGGGTGGATGAGCAAGGCGTTGAGCAAATTTAGGTCGAGGCCGATGCGGGCACGACAGACATGGAGGGAAAAAAGAGAGCTCTTTGAGCTCGGGGGAGTAGCAGGGCGAGGTCCTGAGAGGTGGAGGAGTGGCTTGGTGAGGCCGAGGGCGCCCGGGGCTGCTTAAATAGCCAAGGGGGAGGAGCTGCCGCACTAGCGTCGCCGCAGACGCGTGTGCACGCGCATGAGCTTGGAGTTAGGCGATGAGAGGGAACATGAGGGACAACTCACGGGGAAGAGGCAGCCAAGGGAGCGCAAGGAGGAAGAAGACGGCAAGCTCCGAGCCAAACTGCCATTATTCGCCTGTGGGCGCACGACGGCTTGTGTTGGTGAGGAAGCGGACGGAGGGGGAGAGGGGTCCAGGGCAACGACGACGACGAGGTGAAGCCAAGGGACATGCTCACGCGCGCTAAGACGACGATAGGGGAGCGGACGAAGTAGAAACGGCGCGCTGGACGCGGCCACTGCGCACAGAGCGTGCGCACAGGCTTGCCAGCTGCGCGGTCACCATGGGACAATGCACAGGGAGCTCACGAGAGGCAAGTAAATGGTGTCTAGCTTTATGTCCATCCAAGAGGAGCATTTATGATGCCATGGCTTGATCTGGGGTGCTATGGTTAAATGGTAATCATTGTCTGAAGTTTACCGTAGTAAACTTGGTCGTGCACTGGTGATCTACAGGAACTTTTTTGGGCCAAATCGATTTGTCTGAGGTGATTAACTAATGAAGAATTACAATCCTAGAGAGTTTGAGGGGAAATGGAGCAAGGATTAATGTAGTTGCTTTGCAACTGACCAAAATGGTCCAGAAATGAGATTAAGATGATGCACTCAAATGGTGATTCCACTTGGGCTGAAATTTAGCAAGGCTTGATGATTTGGATAGATAGAGGTGCTGTAAAAAAATTCCATACCAATTGGATTCACCAAAATGGTACTTCCTTCACAACTATTCTCTCTGTCCAGAAACTTGCAAAAATCCTAGAGAAATATTGGTTTGATGAATCGGTCCCAAATTTGGTGGAGAGATGTTATTTGGGTAGGATCACAATCTGGTAATTTCTCAGAATTAATGAAGCAATAAAAATTATACTTGCTTCACAACCTGAAAATATTAATAGAATCAAGTATTTGACCCTGTGCTCACATAGATGATTGGATGTGGCTGCAATTTGGAGGAGTGTGATGATATGAGCACATTAAGGAGTTTGCAAAATTTCAACCTATTTGGATAGCCCTAGCTAGTACCTCCTTCACAATGCCTTATGTCTGACAGAAAGTTTGAAAAATTGCTGAGGAAGATTGGCTAGGCAAATAAAGTTGAATTTTGGCATGAGGCAATGATTTGGATATAAGAGAATGCCCAAAAGGTTTGGGAGCAATCAGGAAAGGATAGGTGGAACTTCCTTCAGAGAAAGCCACACTGGGCAGAAATGAAGAATAATTATTGGGGAATTATTCTTGGGCTAGGGCAGGAATGTTTGGGCATATTTGAGCAACATATGACCCAAAGAAATTATGAGAATTAATTGGTATTTTTGGGAGTGACAGAAATATAGGTTGCTTCACAACCTAGGGCAGACAGGGTTATTCCTTTAATATAAAAAGGAATATTCCTGAGAAAAGAATTTTAGGGTCAGGCTAGAATAGAAATGGAATGATCTTGGGAAAGTTTTGAGAATTATGAGCCACATGGGAGGGGAATGGGGATGATTTCCCAGGTGGCAAGGCCACAGAACCACTCCAAATAGAACAAAAACCAATAAATCAAAAAGAAAAAGTAAGGGCCAAAAGCCAGGCTGTTACAACTCTTACCCCCTTAAAGAAATATCGTCCTCGGGATTTGGTTGCTCAGGGAACAAGTATGACTTGAGGACACCGTTTCCAACTTGGGTATCCATTTCCTTTATTTATTCTTCCCCGAGAATTTCAGATGATCAACTTACCTTGCTCTGGGGTGGTTTGCTTCACCTTTCCCAAATCCTGTCAGATTTTTGCTCATATACCAATTCCTTTTTACCGACGTTGATTTTCCATACCTGTGGTGATATCCAATGGATCTGAGCATAAGTTTTCTTTTGGTCATGAAAACCTTTTTACTTCTGTCATGGGGTTGCTTCAATTAAATGCATGCCTTCTAGTTTCAACAAATGCTGAGAATTAATCATGGCCATCTTCTGACGGGATCTGACTGCTCATAGGTGGTACTAATGTATTTTGATTTATTCCTTTGGCTCGAGTCTGAGATATGTGCCAAAGATTCGACTGCCTTTTGTCATGAGCAATATAATGGTGTATGAAGTTATAGCTGTGTCATACCTCAAAAATTTACATCTTGAGACTGGCCCGACAGGGGGCTGACAGACAAATGCTTTTCCTAACAGACTCACTGTGTACTTGATTCCGTCGGTGAGTATACCGGGTCTGAGCTGATTGTTCAACTTTTGATTTTCTCATTTTGTTGGTATACCCAATTGGATTTTTCCACACTAACCATTCCAAGCGGGTCAGCGGGATATGAAATCATTGTAAAACAGAGTAGGCCGCTGAGAGTATGCCTTTGTGAATCCATATGGAATTACGGCCTCCAACTGATTTGGGTATCCGGACCCTGATGGTCGTGCAAAAATCATCATACCTTTGTTGTCAGTCTCACCCTTTAACGGTCATGATTTTCTTGGTTAAGATATCTCACTGAAATAACTGGGCCACACCTGTCCTTGATTCTTCGTATGACCATGGATGTGATTAGTGCAATATTTTTGACAATATTCCTTGTGCCTATTTTCTGACCTGGGTCCGCACACATATGACATATACCCGGGGTTTGTAGATGTACGGAGCTCATTGCTGAGTTCAATCATACAAGAAGGTGACAAGGTTTTAGGACATCTCCTTGTCAGTTGCGGGAATAATGACCTTGATGACCATTGTCAAGGCTATTGATTCTGTGATGTCATCCCTAGATCTTGTCGATCCTTGTAATTCATGAGATGTATCTCTGCTTTTTTCCTTTGCCTGACTTGTGAGGTTGTGGGATCCTTACCTTTCTTAGGTATATCTGTTTGACCATTGGCGTATCCTGTATGAGTGACTGATCTGACCGGGGATACGTGCTCACCATATGTATAAGAATCATATGCAACCGAATACCCGATTCTTGCGGCAGGCATATGTCTTAACTGAAGTGTACCTCTGACAAAATATTGCTGATCTGACTCTTGAAATGTACTACCATACATTGGCAACTCATCATATAACCTCTGAGGACGGTGTAATAGTATGATACTGATGCAGACTGAATGGCTTACGAGAGAAGTCATCCGAGTAGCTTGCTAAGGAAGACTTGTTAACTTCTGCTCAAATCTTTTGTTGGGGTATCGTGCAGAAGAAGGCTCTATAGCTTACACACGAAGCTTGGTCTGATTATTGTGCTGGAGAAGCCTGAGTTCCATACTTGAGAAGCTTCTCCTCGGGTTTGCTTGTTGAGAAAAATTCATTTCCGTCTGTCGAAAACTTTTACCGAGGTATCTTGTTGAGAAAGACCGGGTATCTTGGACTGGAAATTGTTCACATATCATGCTGAGGAAAATTGAGGAGCCTTGCGTCGTAAATTTCTTCCAATAACATGTGGAAGAAGACTGAGTTTCTTACATCCAAAGCTTCATACTAATATGCAGACTGAAATCTACACACATGCCCATAATATTCTATGGCTGATTATTTGCATGAGAAAATTTGTTTGACTGTCTTCCTTGAGCATATCACATTCTGACTTTATTTTGGATGATAACATATTTCAAGCATCATGCATTGCTGAGCCAAAATTTTGTATATGATCCATACCTTTGACTGAAAATATGTCGTTGAGCTTGTACCTGCCTTGTCTTGCTGCTGACTTGATCATTACTGCTGTGAGGATTTTATACTGATGTAGACTTGAGGCTGATAGTCGATCCAATACGCCATTGGTATTCTGAGCAGATATTAATGCTATAATGCAGTTGACTGGGCAGACCATACTATTTAGCTGAGCTTCTTCCCAATATTTGAAATCCTTATTACTTCTTTGAGTCTGGTGTCAGTTGATGAGCAACTCTTTATAGGGAAAAAATAATGTAACACCGGGGCCCAAAAGAAAGAAGCAAAAGAAAACTCAACTAAACAAAAGCACACAACAACAATCACTACACACTCAAACAAAGTCACATAGTACTGCTAGTCACACAATATGCATGCCTACTTAAGCACACAAATTTCGCGGAAACTCTGGGATTACGATCTAGCATGTTGTGACAGTGTGCACGAGGATGAACAAATGTGTGGAAGAATTGGTGTAAATAGTACTACACCAAGTGATGGTTTAGTCAGGTACCAACCTGGACTATCCCGGAAGCAAGGAAGTACTTGGTAACCATGTAGTAGGACACGAATGTCGTGACCACATAATTATCAAGTGGACGGGAAAAGATCCGTACTCGTCCAAGAAATAGGATAACGGGGAAAAACCGAGTTTGTTGGTATTGCCCTTTTGTGATGACTAAGATCATTAAGGGTTGCCAACACGACAAGGTAAAAGGACGATCCGTGATAGAAGCATGTCTATCACGGAAACGCTAGGCGGGGCTGAAAGAAGGATATCGGCGCGATACCTGAACACCATTTTTGCAAACAGTGTCAGGATCACTTGGCATCACCCTGCTGGGACAGAAATGACACCAAACACCAAAGAACGAGCAAGAAAGAAACTGGAAGATATGCAGGAGCTGGGCTGTAGTGGATCCGGACCGATGCCAACTACACTCATCAAAAGAAACCGTTAGCAACAAATAATAAGGCTATATGCATGCTATGCAACAAACAAATGCAGCAACCAAATGCAACAAACAAGGCAGACTATATACTACTGATTTCTACCAATTTCTACTGCTCACGCTGACTAGGGCGTCCTACAGCCAGACCTGCTTTGATACCAAGCATGTGGCACCCCGGCTCAGAGAAACCAGAACGCCCCATATTCTAGCCTAGAGATCGAGGAGAAGTCTCTGGAATACGGCACTACTTGACATAGAACAAATCAGCTCTTATTACAAGAATAATAATACAAGGGTCTGATGTGACAAAGAAGCACATCAGCACGGTGATACTACGCCTGCGATATTACACTTGCTCTATGCTAGCAGTGGAACAACTCGAAGTAGCGGAATACTTCTAGCAGTGGAACAACGACGAAGGTGGTGAACTCCACTCCGCAGGGACTCTGGCTGGGACACGATCTAGCTCGCACGCACGACAACCTCGACAAGCAATCAAGCAACCATGGCATCACCTGCAATCTAGCATGACATGTCAGGTCAGTACATTGAATGTACTTGCAAGCTCACAACAACCATAAACATCATGGCAAGACAATAACATAGCATCAAACAGGTTAATTACATTAACAACTATGATGAAGCAACTACTAAGCATGGTATGAAACTACTATCATACTGATAAACCAACATCACAGATCTCCATAACCATATCACTCTTAGCTAACTGGCCAAGTAATATACCATCTCGATCACCTCGTGATCAAAACCAAACGGTGATCACTCACGGATCACAAACGGAACCACACTTGGTTCAACGGGTTACCTCGTAACCAAACGGTGATCATTCACGGATCACAAACGGAACACCCACATGATCACCTCGTGTCCACATCACAAACTGAATGATCATCCCAACATCATCATCAACACCCTGCCAAACTGTTACTACTCAAAGTACATCAACATATAAATCACCTATAAGTCATTCCATCATGTGAGTGTTGATCGAACTTTGTGACCTAGTATGAACTTGTGCCCAATGACCAAGGACGCGACTATCGATAGATTCAACACACACACTCTAGAGAGATAGCGCACTTTACCCACACCATGAAACCCATGGCCTCGCACTCCCATTCGGGTGGACCAACGGCATTCCGAAAAAACTGATCTACTGCCATGACACTCTCCCAGCCACTCCGACCAACACCCCCTTTGGGTTCAGTCCTAGGTGGCCCCGTGCCTACTAAAGGCACCAACGGCCACTGTCGTGGCAAAACAAAAACAGTCCCAAATGGGGACAAAAAGGCGCCTAACAACAACTACGGGCACACAAGGTTATGTCTGCTTACCGGGCCAGTGTACCGCACGCCCATAACCTTCCCTCATTGGAGGCACCGGCGAGAGGCACGACAATAGACCGCATTAGGGCCTTCCCAGAAAAGGCAAATGTGGTTGCACTGGAAAAAGCCCGGTTTGGTGGCACCTGACCAACTTAATGACGGAATTTATCCCCAAAATATATTAGTGATGACTGATACTTCGATATCATCTATCAACCTATAATCCAAGTCATAGCTCTATCCAACAAATAATCCAAAGCTTAATATCGTCTTACCAAAATACTCCAAGGACAGTATAACACTACTATCATGATGAATCCAAGAACGATAATACTACTACTCAAATATCAAGAACTAGCTATCCAACTATGATCCACATGCAAGCATCATCTCCAACATCATACTCCAAAACATAATATCATCTAGCATCATGATGAAAATAATACTAGCCACTAATAATCCAAAGGCAACATGTCATCCAAAGTAATACTTCAAAATACAACATCAGATACCAACATGAAAATAATCATAACTTAAGCCACTAAGAATCCAAAGGCAACATGTCATCCACATAATCATCAAAATATAAGTCCTAGAACTCCAAGCAATATCAAGATCAAAACAACACTCCGAGAAATACCATGAACAAAATCATACATAGCTGAAGCAATATTTTAAGCAAGTTCAAATAAATAAACCATGTCACTGCATTGCAATAATGCAAATGGAGGGTGTGGCTTTCCTGGGGTGGAAGAAATCACCGGGAAGAAGTGTGAGAAGCTCGCGGAAAGAATCATTGGAAAACGTTCTTTCCTGGAAGGGGCTGATTAAGCGCAAGGGCAAAATGGTCATTTTAGAATGTTAAAACATGGTGAAAATGATACCAACAAAACGGGCTCGACGAAACGAAGAAGTGGACTTTGGATTCACCTCATTTGGAGTTAGGATCAAAAAGATATGAAGGTTTTTATGCCAGGGGATGTAGCGACCCAACCTCAAATGGTAAGTCTCTGTGCTTCAGTGTCATCCCTGGATCGGTAATGCTGACACATAGTACTCGAAGGATTTATAACAGAGTAGCAATCACACACTTATTACATCGAATGTCTCAAAAGAGAACTTATTACAATAAATATGGCTTAATGCCATCTAAAACGATAACAGCGGAAGACTTGTAAGATAAAGTGAGTCCATCAACTCCAACAGCATAGCTGAGTGCATGACAAATGACCTATCACGTCTTACTCCTCGTCCAAAAAGTCTGCAACATAATATGTTGCAGCCCGAAAACGGGTCATCACATGGAATATGCTGGCAATGTAACACCGTAGAGCAATGGATAGATAAATGCGATCACTACATGCATATATGGCTGGTGGAGGCTCTATGGTTATATGGTTTTTGCGAAAAGTCAATTTTCCCTACAACAAAGGAATATATTTTATTTAACTATTATGGTAGTTGAAACATTGAGAATGGTACCCCCATCTCAATCCCAGTTAGAAGTAATTGTCATCCCAACAAATTAAATTAGAGTGATGAGATACAGTAGGATAATCCAAGTACTAGATACTCAAGATGTCCATAAGCGGGGACATGGCTAACCATGATTATTTTGTACACTCTGCAGAGGTTTGCGCACTTTTCCCCACAAGACTCGATCTTCTCTGTTGTATTTCTCGCACTGCACGGTGTTTGAGAAACGGATGACCGAGACATAGTCTTTCAGAAGCATTAACTCTTTACTCCGGGTGGATAGTTACACCTACTTTCCCTCTACATCTGCTAGCCCACCATTGAAAGAGGTCACACAACATACTCAATTATGCCAGAGCCCATAATGGCTTGTGGCTGCACACGGAAGTTTCTAGCATGAATAATCTTTTGATCCCTTTGAGCCTGGGTGGCGGACCATAGGAGGATCACACGGTATATCCCCGAGATCTCCTAGGACAACACTGCTATATCCCCAGGTGCCCAAAACAAGCAATCCACCCAGATGTGTATTAAAGTTGCTACCTTAAGTTGAACCATTAATTAACAATCTCACATCTGTCATGGATACACTCAAACCGAATCCACGTCTACGAGCATAGCATATCAATATAAGCATAACGTAGAAGTAACTCCCAGGGTTTGATAATAAAACATGGCAATAGGTTCTACCTCATCATCTACTTCCCAATACCCACAAGTTAATCACATCCTAATCATGCAATGTTTGGGGATTGGAACTAATGCATAAAAACTGGGTATGAAAGAAGTTTGATCAAAGTGTTACTTGCCTTGCTGATGATCTGCAAAACCTAGAGACTCGTAGTAGCACGCTTCGCACTTTGGGCGTTCTATCACAAACAAACAATAGCATACATAAGCAATCAAGCAAAGATGCACGGGTAAATCTCAAATAAGAAGATCTAACCAGAAAGTTCAACTGAAGAACTCCGGTTTGCAAAAACAATCAAATCAAACGGAGCAACGAAACACAAACTACAAAAGAAACAAGATCCGATTACTAATCTGGACTAAAGTCAAATTTTTACAGTACCAAAATCTTGTTAAAGTTGGTTAAAGGGAAATAGGGTTTTGAGATGAAGATCCAGGCGCTTGAATCGCCTGATTCCGATAAACGAGCGAAAAGATAAACTAAAACGAAAATCGGGTCAGAAATCACGGTCGAAAATAATCGCGAAAAACCCTGGAAAAAGAAAAACTGACGAACAGGCTAACGAACGAACGTTCGCTATCCGCGGTTAACGGGTGAAAACCATTCGTTAAAACGAACGTACGAACGGGCGTTCGCTAAGTAACTAAACCGCGGAAAAATAAAACCGATCTAAAATAAAATAATCGAGGGTTTCTAAATAACCATACGGTTTTCTAACGAAAACCGGCAGCTACCTCGAGACGCGTGACGGCGGCGGCGTGCAACTTCGGCAAGGTGGCCTCCGGCAGCGCGGATCGGCGACGGTGAGCGGATCGAGGCGCGCAGCGGCTGGCGGCTAGGGTTCAGGAGGCGCGGGGCTGGGGTGGCTCGGCGCCTCGGGCTTTAAAGGCCCGGCCGGGTCTGTGTCCCAGGCGGACACGACCCGGTAAGGTCGGTTCATTTTTTTATAATAATCCGATGCGCAGAAAAACGAAGAAAAGAAATACTAAACGGACTCCAAAATTCCTAAAATAAATTTTTCCCGTCCTCTAGAAATACGCCGGACAAGGTGAACATTTATTTGGGCCTCTAATGCAATTTTGAAAAACGATTTTTTTCCTAATTCAAATAAAATAGCAATAAAACTCCAAATAAAAATACAAATTGATTTTAATATCCCCCCAATATTTCATTTATTTTAGAGAAGTCATATTATCTCCTATCATATATTTTGATATGAAATATTCTCAGGGAGAAGAATTAATTAAAACCAAGGTGATCCTTGTTTCCATATTTGATAAAATTCAAATATGACAAACGGTGAAATCCCCAACTCTCTCTGAGGGTCCTTGAGTTGCTTAGAATTTCGAGGATCGCAAAACGGAAATGCAATAAAATATGGTATGCATGAATGACCTATGTATAACATTCCAAATTGAAAATTTGGGATGTTACAAACCTACCCCCCTTAAGATGAATCTTGTCCTCGAGATTCAGGTTGGCTAGAAAATAGGTGTGGGTGGTCTTTGCGTAGATCATCCTCTCGTTCCCAAGTGGCTTCATCATCGGTATGGTGGCTCCACTGAACTTTGCAAAACTTGATAACCTTACTACGAGTAACTCGGCTAGCAAACTCGAGAATCTTGACTGGTTTCTCCTCATATGTCAAATCACTATCCAATTGTATTGCTTCCAGAGGCACTGTATCCCTCAGAGGAATATCGGCCATCTCTGCATGACACTTCTTCAACTGAGAAACATGAAACACATCATGAACTCCCGACAGTCCTTCGGGTAATTTCAACTTGTAAGCAACCTCTCCCATGCGTTCCAAAACATGGTACGGTCCCACAAATCTCAGGGCTAACTTTCCCTTAACTCCAAAACACTTAACTCCTCGAAGTGGTGACACTCTCAGATACGCCTTGTCTCCGATTTCATAGACTACCTCCTTGCGTTTTGAGTCTGCATAACTCTTCTGTCTGGACTAAGCTACCTTCAGTCTATCTCGAATCAGTTTAACCTTCTCTTCGGACTCCTTAATCAAATCCGGTCCAAACAACTAGCGGTCTCCAACTCCATCCCACATCAACGATGTTCTGCACCTTCTTCCATACAGGGCCTCGAACGGTGCCATCTTCAAACTAGCCTGGTAGCTATTGTTGTACGAGAATTCTGCGTAGGGCAAATTATCATCCCAACTAGATCCATAGTCTAGTGCGCAAGCTCTCAACATGTCCTTTAGAATCTGATTGACTCTCTCTGTCTGTCCATTTGTCTGCGGGTGAAAAGCTGTACTGAACTCCAACCTGGTTCCCAAAGTCTGATGCAGCTGGTGCCAAAATTTTGAAGTAAACTGTGTTCCTCTATCTGATACGATGGTCCTTGGAACTCCGTGCAGACATATGATCCTGGTCATATATATCTTGGCCAACTTCGCACTTGTATAAGTGGTTTTCACTGGGATAAAGTGAGCTACTTTGGTAGCGATCCACTACTACCCAGATTGAATCATATCCCGGTCGAGTCCTGGGCAATCCGGTGATAAAGTCCATGCCAAGCTTATCCCACTTCCATTCGGGTATCGGCATAGGCTGCAGTAATCCTGCAGGCTTCTGATGTTCTGCCTTCACTCTCTGACATACATCACATACAGCTACATACTCGGCAATATCCTTCTTCATACCAGTCCACCAGAAACGCTCCTTCAAATCCAAATACATCTTGGTGTTTCCGGGGTGTATCGAGTATGGTGAATCATGAGCTTCCTGTAATATCAACTTTCTGAGCTCCGCACTATTGGGCACATATATACGGTCTTCAAACCACAAGGTGTCGTGCTCATCCTCACGAAAACCTTTAGCTTTGCCTTCACTCATCTTCTCCTTTATTTCGGCAATTTCTTTGTCATCCTTCTGAGCTGCTCGAATCTTTTCCAACAATGTCGTCTGAACCTCCAATGCTGCAACAAAACCTTTAGGAACTATCTCCGAACGTAGCTCCCTAAGATCTTCTACCAACTCCTTTGGCATTCCTCCGCTTACGAGGGTGTTGACATAAGTCTTTCGGCTCAAAGCGTCTGCTACGACATTTGCCTTGCCTGGATGATAGTGCAACTTCATATCGTAATCCTTTATGAGCCCCAACCATCTCCTCTACCTGAGGTTCAGCTCCTTCTGAGTAAAAATGTACTTCAAACTCTTGCGATCCGTGTACACATCACAACGGTTTCCGATCAGAAAATGTCTCCAGGTCTTGAGTGCATGCACTACATCTGCTAACTCCAAATCATGCGTGGCATAATTCAATTCGTGCGGTTTAAGTTGTCGTGAGGCATACGAAACAACCCTTCCGTCTTGCATAAGTACTCCTCCAAGTCCTAAGCGAGAGGCATCACAATACACGTGGAAATCCTTGCATATATCCGGTAGAATCAGCACTGGGGCTGTAGTCAAACATTTCTTCAACTCCTGGAAACTTGCTTCACATTCTTCAGTCCAATGGAACTTGATGTCCTTCCTCAACAATGCCGTCATGGGCTTTGCAATCTTAGAAAAATTCTCAATAAATCTCCGATAGTATCCTGCGAGTCCTAGAAAACTGCGGATCTCTCCAACCAAGGTGGGTGCCAACCACTCAGTTACTGATTTAACCTTGGTAGGGTCCACTGCTATACCTTCTCCTGATATAACATGTCCAAGAAATCCAACTTCCTTCAACCAAAACTCACATTTGTTGAACTTGGCATATAACTGATGTTCCCTGAGCTTCTCGAGAACTAACCGCAAATGCTCCTTATGTTCCTCTTCATTCTTTGAGTATACTGAAATATCATCAATGAACACCACGACAAACTTATCCAAGAACTCCATGAACACCTTGTTCATCATACTCATGAAATAGGCGGGGGCGTTAGTCAATCCAAATGACATAATCGTATACTCATATAGCCCATACCTTGTGGTGAACGTTGTTTTGGGTATATCTTTTTCCCTATTCTTCAGCTAGTGGTAACCTGATCACAGGCCGATCTTCGAAAACACCTTTGCTCCTTGTAGCTGGTCAAACAAATCATTGATCATCGGCAGTGGGTACTTATTATTGATCGTTACTTCATTCAATGCCCAATAATCAACAACCATTCTTAGGGACTTATCCTTCTTCTCAACCAACAGCACTGGGGCTCCCCATGGTGATGAGCTCCATCGAATGTAACCTTTCTCCAATAACTCCTTAATTTGTTTCTTAATCTCCTCCAGATCATTTCGGGCATCCGGTATGGTCTCTTTGATATTAGCCCGGTGCCTGGCAATAGCTCTATCAAGAACTCTATGTCTCAATCTGGTGACATGCCTGGTAACTCCTCTGGAAATACATCTGGGTAATCTTTCACGACAGGCACTTCCCCCTGAACAACCCCCGTGAGAGAATGTACTTGGGTCCTCCTTGGCGAATGCCTGGATACATACTTGATCCTTTTTCCCTTCGGGGTGGTGAGCAAAATCGACTTACTCGCGCAATCGATGTTTCCCCCATACATCGATAGCCAATCCATTCCTAGTATCACATCCAATCCTTGTGACTCCAAAATTATCAGGTTTGAGGGGAAAACATGGCTTCCAATGGTCAATGGCATCTGAAAACATCCTTGACTTGCCATATACTTGGCTCCTGGCGAACTTACTAGCATGGGTGTCCTAAGTACCTTAGTGGGAAACTTATACTTATCCACGAATCCCCTTGATATTTATGAATGCGATGCACCAGTATCGAAAAGAACAATTGCAGTAAACAACTTGACCAAAAACTTACCGATAACTGCATCAGGCTGCTCCTCAACTTCCTCCACGTTCACGTGGTTCACTTGTCCCCTATTGAAAGGGTTGGGTTCTTCCCAGGGCTTCCATTGCCATTGCCGTTCTTCAATTCCGGACAATCGTTGGCGTAGTGCCCAGTCTTCCCGTAGTTGAAACAAGTAATGTGATTTCGATCCTTCGTGGCGGGTGTGGCTGGGTTAGAGCGGTTCTGATTGTTGCTTGCTCCATTCCCATTCCCATTCCTTGGGCCATTATGATTATGGGAACTTCCTCCATTGTGAGTGTGGCCTCCGTGGTTATGGACAAGTCCTCCCGAGTTCGGGGTGAGATGGGGCTTCTGCTGAGCTCCAGATTTGTACTTCCCCTGTCCATACTTCCTCTTGCGATTTTCAATCTGCTACTGCTTCCCTTCAATCATAAGAGCCTTGTCTACCAACTCCTGGTAGTTGTTGAATGTTGCCACCATCAACTGCATGCTCATCTCATCATTTAGCCCTTCCATAAACTTCTCCTGCTTCGTCGCATCTGTGGCCACATCATCAGGGGCATAACGAGATAGCTTACTAAACTCATCTACGTACTGAGCCACGGTACGATTTCCCTGGCGCAAGTTGCGAAACTCACGCTTCTTCATGCTCATAGCTCTAGTGGATACATGGGTTGTGCGGAATGCTTGCTGAAACTGCTCCCAAGTGACATTGGCTATAGGAAAAGTGGTTGTGTAATTCTCCCACCATGCGGCTGCTGGTCCATCCAATTGGTGTGCGGCAAAACGCACCTTCTCCGCATCTGTGCAACCTGCGGTGGTCAACTCCCTTCCTATCCTGCGCAGCCAATCATCAGCAACTATGGGCTCGGTGCTACTGGAAAACACCGGCGGCTGCAGCCTCAGAAAACGGGCTAAGTTGTCAACTGGAGGTGGTGGCGGTGGGTTATTGTTGTTGTTGTTGTTGTTGTTGCCTTGGTTCTGAACTAACATCCGCATCAAGGTATTCTGCTGCTGGATCATCTGAGTGAGCTCCGGTGGGAAAGCAAAACCGGGGTCACGTCTCGGAGGCATCTGATGGGTTTAGGGGGAAGAGTTTAGAATAGAATGAGGTCTAGTGAGAAAGCACTACCCATATGCACATGAGACAAACACAATCATATCATATCACTCAATCAAGCAAGCAAGGGCATACAAACGGTCTAGAACTATCGTTAAAAGTGCTCGAACTACTACTATATACATGGGGGAAAACTACTAGTCATATGGTGGTCATCTAGAAATATTGCTCGGTGGAAGACTCCATGATATCCGCTCCAGCTTCGTCTTCATAGTCATCATCACTATCGTTGGGGTCGGAGTCGGTGTCATCGATGATGATGTAGTTCACCAGACAAGTGGAATCGTCGTCCTCTCCTCCCGGCGCAGGGTCTCCCATGAAAACTGCTAGCTTCCTTGTTAGGTCATTGAGGGAGTCCTGGATTAGGGGGTCTCCGGACAGCCGGAGTATATCCTTTGGCCGGACTGTTGGACTATGAAGATACGAGATTGAAGACTTCGTCCCGTGTCCGGATGGGACTCTCCTTGGCGTGGAAGGCAAGCTGGGAAATACGGATATGTATATCTCCTCCTTTGTAACCGACCTTGTGTAACCCTAGCCTCCTCCGGTGTCTATATAAACCGGAGGGTTTTAGTCTGTAGGACAATATACAATCATACCATAGGCTAGCTTCTAGGGTTTAGCCTCTCCGATCTCGTGGTAGATCAGCTCTTGTACTACACATATTATCAAGAATAATCAAGCAGGACGTAGGGTTTTACCTCCATCAAGAGGGCTCGAACCTGGGTAAAACATCGTGTCCCCTGCCTCCTGTTACCATCCGCCTTAGACACATAGTTCGGGACCCCCTACCCGAGATCCGTCGGTTTTGACACCGACATTGGTGCTTTCATTGAGAGTTCCTCTGTGTCGTCACCGTTAGGCTTGATGGCTCCTTCGATCATCGATAGCGATGCAGTCCAGGGTGAGACTTCTCTCCCCGGACAGATCTTTGTATTCGGCGTCCTCGCACTGTGGGCCAACTCGCTTGGCCATCTGGAGCAGATTGAGAGCTACGCCCCTGGCCACCAGGTCAGGTTTGGAAGCTTAAACTACACGGCCGATATCCGCGGAGACTTGATCTTCTACAGGATTCAAGCCCCTGCCGAGTGCGCCGCACGGTCACGATGAGCATGATTTAGCTCCACCATCGGACAGTGTTCAGGAAACCGCACCGGCAACCGCTCCGACCCTCAATTCGGAGCCAGTTGCGCCATCCATGGACGGGTGGATAGACCCCGCCACGGAGGTCGTATCCTCAGCGGCGATCGAGCCGAGTATCGACCTTACCCTTCACGAGAGTTGTGACGCCAAGCTGCCGGATCCTTCCCCGGCCATGGACTCCGAACCGCCTGCGCCTGTGCCTATCGAATCCGACTGGGCGCCGATCATGGAGTTTACCTCCGCGGATATTTTTCAGCACTCGCCCTTCGGCGACATACTGAACTCATTAAGGTCTCTCTCCTTGTCAGGAGAGTCCTGGCCGAACTATGTCCGGCAGGATTGGGATGCGGATGACGAAGAAATTCGCCGCCCACCCACCACCCACTTAGTAGCCACTGTCGACGATTTGACCGACATGCTCGACTTCGACTCCGAAGACAACGACGGCATGGACGACGATGCAGGAGACGAACAGAAACCACTGCCCATAGGGCACTGGACGCCCACTTCATCATACGATGTATACATGGTGGACACACCCAAAGAAAACGACGACGAGGAACGGAAGGACGCGGCGAAGGGTTGTTCCCTTGAGAAGCAGTCAAAGCGGCGACATAAGCACCGCTCCAAATCCCGCCTCGGCAGAAACAGTGATTATATAGACCCAGCGATAGAGCAGGGTGAACAATCGCCCGACCACGGCAACACGGAGAATCAAACCGAACAACCCGACTCCATCAAAGATAATAGTCCGGACGACATCACACCGGACAGGCACCCGGAGCAACAGAATGCCCATCAAAGGCTTGTTGCCACTGCGAGGAGTCTGAAAAAGTAGAAGCAAAGGCTAAGGGCTGCACAAGACACACTCAGAATCAGATGGAGTGAAGTACTCAACACTGCAGTGAAGTACGGCGGTAATCGCCACACCAAGAGCTACCCGAAGCGAAAGTTGCTAAATGAATTCGATGAGGAGGCCTTAGATCCCCCGCAATTAAAAAACAAAACGGCCATCCGGTCGGATAGACGACCTCGTGACCAACATAGAGCAGCAAACGATGCCGCACATAAGCCAGTACGCGATCCACGCGAGGGCTCGCATCAAAAGGACGGCGCAACCAGATCCATATACGGGCCACGCAAGCGCGCTCCAACATGCAATGCAACACAACAAACATCCAAACACCACGGTACACCCAAATACAGGGGTGCCGCACACCCCCTGTGTTTCACCGATGAGGTGCTGGACCATGAATTTCCAGAGGGATTCAAACCCGTAAACATAGAGGCGTACGACGGAACGACAGACCCTGGGGTCTGGATTGAGGACTACATCCTCCATATCCACATGGCTCGAGGAGACGATCTCCATGCCATCAAGTACTTACCCCTCAAGCTCAAAGGGCCAGGTCGGCATTGGCTTAAAAGCCTCCCTAAAAACTCCATTCGAAGCTGGGAAGAGCTCGAGGACGCCTTTCGGGCAAATTTTCAAGGGACCTATGTCCGACCACGGGATGCAGACAATTTAAGTCATATAACTCAACAACCCGGAGAGTCAGCCCGAAAGCTTTGGAACAGGTTCCTCACTAAAAAGAACCAAATAGTCAACTGTCCGGACGCCGAAGCCTTAGCAGCTTTCAAGCACAGCATTCGAGACGAATGGCTTGCCAGACACCTCAGCCAAGAAAAGTCGAGAACAATGGCAGCATTAACAAGCCTAATGACCCGCTTTTGCACGGGCGAGGACAACTGGTTAGCCCGATGCAGCACCAGCAACCCAAGTACATCCGAAGTCAGGGATGGAAACGGGAAATCACGACGCAGCACAAACAAGCGCCGGAATAAAGAAGACAGCCCAAAGAGCACGGCGGTAAACACCGGATTCAGAAGCTCTCGGCCAGGTCAGCAAAAGCCGCCCTCTAAAGGCAACAGAGACGAACTGTCCAGCCTAAACAAGATTCTGGACCAAATATGTCAGATCCATAGTACCCCCGATAAACCTACAAATCATACCCATAGAGAATGTTGGGTCTTCAAGCAGTCCAGCAAGCTCAATCCCGAACATAAGGGGCAGAATACACCAAGCGAAGATGAGGACGAGCCTCGCAAGCAAAGCACTGGGGAATAGAAGAAATTCCCACCAGAAGTCAAAACAGTCAACGTGTTACACGTGATAAAGGGGAGAAACAAAGCGGCACTCCCAGAGACACATGCCCTAGGGCCTACCACCGCGGAGTCCTGCCACTGGTCGTCCCAACCGATCACTTTTGATCACCAGGATTACTCAGCAAGTGTCTGGCGTGCAGGATGGGCTGCCTTGGTATTAGACCCAATAATTTATGGACACCACTTCACACGAGTCCTGATGGACGGTGGCAGCAGTTTAAACCTCATATATCAGGACACAGTCCGCAACATGGGGATAGACCCAGCAAAAATTAGCCATAGCAGTACTACCTTTAAAGGAGTAACGCCAGGCCCAGAAGCCCATTGCACGGGCTCCATGCTACTAGAGGTTATATTCAACTTCCCTGATAACTTCCGCAGCGAAAATTTAACCTTCCACATCGCTCCGTTCCAAAGTGGCTATCAAGCACTACTCGGACGGGAAGCTTTTGCTCGCTTTAATGCAATACCGCATTATGCTTCCCTCATGCTTAAGATGCCCGGTCCATGCGGCATCATTACAGTAAATGGAGATGTTGAGCGCTCCTTTCGTGTGGAAGACCGTGCGGCTGCCTTGGCAGCCACACACTAAACAGCCTCACTAACTAAAGCATCTGACAGGTCGTTAAGACCACGGACATGGTTGGACGAGTCCCGTACAACTATATGTAATTGATACAGGTTTGATGGCCATACCCCTATCACAATAGAAGGGGCTCAACGCGCGCGCACAAGTGGCAATCAGGCTCAACTCCACTCATTTTGAACTATATATTGTTTATCTAGTATAACTTACCTCTTGCACGACAACTTTTCAATTAAGTTCCTCTCTTTTCTAGATAACCATCGTGCTACACCCGTCCAGAATACGGCACAACGGAGACACAGGCGCAGACGTGCAGCAGGGACCCATTCCAAGGATTCTTTTTAGATTAAGACCCTGCGTAAACCTTTTTTACTGTCTCTTGTTGATACACATCCCTCGGATTCTCAGTACAATTGAGAAGGATGCTGACGTCTTGGCATGTGGCCATGTCAAAATATTGCACGTACCTGGACACCAGGGGCTTATTACAAAGGGCACTGTTTAGGCCCGGTTTACACCATAAAGACCGAATACCTTAGGGAGTGTTCGGCGTCGCGAGTTTGGCCTTATATGCATCAGCTCCGAATAAAAAAGACAGCCCGAAGAGCATGGGAGTAAACGCCGGATTCAGAAGCTCTCGGCCAGGTCAGCAAAAGCTGCCCTCCAAAGGCAACAGAGACGAACTGTCCAGCCTAAACAAGATTCTGGACCAAATATGTCAGATCCATAGCACCCCCGATAAACCTGCAAATCATACCCATAGAGAATGTTGGGTCTTCAAGCAGTCCGGCAAGCTCAACGCCGAACATAAGGGGCAGGATACACCAAGTGAAGACGAGGACGAGCCTCGCAAGCAAAGCACTGGGGAACAGAAGAAATTCCCACCAGAAGTCCAAACAGTCAACATGTTACACGTGATAAAGGGGAGAAAGAAAGTGGCACTCCCAGAGACACATGCCCCAGGGCCTATCACCGCGGAGTTCTGCCACTAGTCGTCCCAACCGATCACCTTTGACCATCGGGATTACTCGGCAAGTATCCAACATGCAGGATGGGTTGCCTTTGTATTAGACCCAATAATTAACGGATACCACTTCACACGAGTCCTGATGGACAGCGGCAGCAGTTTAAACCTGATATATCAGGACACAGTCCGCAACATGGGGATAGACCCAGAAAAAATTAGCCATAGCAATACTACCTTTAAAGGAGTAACGCCAGGCCCAGAAGCCCGTTGCACGGGCTCCCTGCTACTAGAGGTTATATTCGGCTTTCCCGATAACTTCCGCAGCAAAAAGTTGACCTTCCACATCGCTCCAATCCAAAGTGGCTATCAAGCACTACTCGGACGCGAAGCTTTCACTCACTTTAACGCAATACCGCATTACGCTTCTCTCATGCTTAAGATGCCCGGTCCACGCGGCATCATTACAGTAAATGGAAATACTGAGCGCTCCTTGCGCGCGGAAGACCGTGCGGCTGCCTTGGCAGCCGCACACTAAACGGCCTCACCAACTAAAGCATCTGACATGTCGTTAAGACCACGGATGCGGTTAGACAAGTCCGGCGCAGCTATATGTAATTGATACAGGTTTGATGGCTATACCCCTATTACAATACAGGTGGCTCAACGCGCGCAAACAAGTGGCAATTAGGCTCAACTTTACTCATCTTGAACTGTACATAGTTTCTTTAGTATAACCTACCTTTTTGCACGACAACTTTTCAACTAAGTTCCTCTCTTTTACAGATGACCATAGTGCTACACACATCCAGGATACGGCACAACGGAGACACAGGCGCAGGCGTGCAGCAGGGACCTGTTCCAAGGATTCTTTTTAGATTAAGACCCTGCGTAAACCTTTTTTACTATCTCTTGTTGATACACATCCCTCGGATTCTCAGTACAATTGAGAAGGATGCTGACGTATTGGCATGTGGTCACGTCAGAATATTGCACGTACCTGGACACCAGGGGTTTATTACCAAGGGCACTGCTTAAGCCCGGTTTCCACCATAAAGACCGAATACCTTAGAGACTGCCGCATTCACTTTAAATAGGGCTCCGTCGAAATCCGTTGAGACGACACCGTATGAATTATGGTTTGGGAAGAAGCCTAAGCTGTCGTTTCTAAAAGTTTGGGGATGCGATGCTTATGTTAAGAAACTTCAACCTGAAAAGCTCGAACCCAAGTCGGAAAAATGCGTCTTCATAGGATACCCTAAAGAAACTATTGGGTATACCTTCTACCTCAGATCCGAAGGCAAGATCTTTGTTGCCAAGAATGGATCCTTTCTAGAGAAGGAGTTTCTCTCGAAAGAAGTAAGTGGGAGGAAAGTATAACTTGATGAAGTATTACCTCTTGAACCGGAAAGTGGCGCAACTCAGGAAAATGTTCCTGTGGTGCCTGCAACAATTAGAGAGGAAGTTAATGATGATGATCAAGATACTTCTGATCAAGCTCCTACTGAACTCCGAAGGTCCACAAGGACACGTTCCGCACCAGAGTGGTACGGCAACCCTGTCTTGGAAATCATGTTGTTAGACAACGGTGAACCTTCGAACTATGAAGAAGCGATGGCGGGCCCGGATTCCGACAAATGGCTGGAAGCCATGAAATCCGAGATAGGATCCATGTATGAAAACGAAGTATGGACTTTGACTGACTTGCCCGATGATCGGCGAGCCATAGAAAATAAATGGATCTTTAAGAAGAAGACAGACGCGGATGGTAATGTGACCATCTATAAAGCTAGGCTTGTCGCTAAGGGTTATCGACAAGTTCAAGGGGTTGACTACGATGAGACATTCTCTCCCGTAGCAAAGCTGAAGTCCGTCCGAATCATGTTAGCTATTGCCGCATACTATGATTATGAGATATGGCAAATGGACGTCAAAACGGCATTCCTTAACGGTCATCTTAAGGAAGAACTGTATATGATGCAGCCGGAAGGTTTTGTCGATCCTAAGAATGCTGACAAGGTGTGCAAGATCCAACGCTCGATTTATGGGCTGGTGCAAGCATCTCGGAGTTGGAACATTCGCTTTGATGAGATGATCAAAGTGTTTGGGTTTATGCAGACTTATGGAGAAGCCTGCGTTTACAAGAAAGTGAGTGGGAGCTCTGTAGCATTTCTCATATTATATGTAGATGACATACTTTTGATGGGAAATGATATAGAGCTTTTGGACAGCATTAAGGCCTACTTGAATAAGAGTTTTTCAATGAAGGACCTTGGAGAAGCTGCTTATATATTAGGCATCAAGATCTATAGAGATAGATCAAGACGCCTCATAGGTCTTTCACAAAGCACATACCTTGATAAGATATTGAAGAAGTTCAATATGGATCAGTCTAAGAAGGGGTTCTTGCCTATGTTGCAAGGTGTGAAATTGAGCTCAGCTCAATGTCCGACCACGGTAGAAGATATAGAAGAGATGAGTGTCATCCCCTATGCCTCAGCCATAGGTTCTATTATGTATGCCATGCTGTGTACCAGACCTGATGTAAACCTTGCCATAAGTTTGGTAGGAAGGTACCAAAGTAATCCCGGCAAGGAACACTGGACAGCGGTCAAGAATATCCTGAAGTACCTGAAAAGGACTAAGGAAATGTTTCTCGTTTATGGAGGTGACGAAGAGCTCGTCGTAAAGGGTTATGTCGACGCTAGCTTCGACACAGATCTGGATGACTCTAAGTCACAAACCGGATACGTGTATATTTTGAATGGTGGGGCAGTAAGCTGGTGCAGTTGCAAGCAAAGCGTTGTGGCGGGATATACATGTGAAGCGGAGTACATGGCAGCCTCGGAGGCAGCACACGAAGCAGTCTGGGTGAAGGAGTTCATTACCGACCTAGGAGTCATACCCAATGCATCGGGCCCGATGACTCTCTTTTGTGACAACACTGGAGCTATTGCCCTTGCCAAGGAGCCCAGGTTTCACAGGAAGACCAGGCATATCAAGCGTCGCTTCAACTCCATTCGTGAAAGTGTTCAAAATGGAGACATAGAGATTTGTAAAGTACATACGGGCCTGAATGTAGCAGATCCGTTGACTAAACCTCTCCCTAGAGCAAAACATGATCAACACCAGAATTCCATGGGTGTTCGATTCATCACAATGTAACTAGATGATTGACTCTAGTGCAAGTGGGAGACTGTTAGAAATATGCCCTAGAGGCAATAATAAAATGATTATTATATTTCCTTGTTCATGATAATTGTCTATTGTTCATGCTTTAATTGTATTATCCGGAAATCATAATACATGTGTGAATACATAGACCACAATGTGTCCCTAGTGAGCCTCTAGTTGACTAGCTCGTTGATCAACAGATAGTCATGGTTTCCTGGCTATGGACATGGGGATGTCATTGATAACGGGATCACATCATTAGGAGAATGATGTGATGGACAAGACCCAATCCTAAACATAGCACAAGATCGTATAGTTCGTTTGCTAGAGTTTTTCCAATGTCAAGTATCTTTTCCTTAGACCATGAGATCGTGTAACTCCCGGATACCGTAGGAGTGCTCTGGGTGTACCAAACGTCACAACGTAACTGGGTGACTATAAAGGTATACTACGGGTATCTCCGAAAGTGTCTGTTGGGTTGACACGGATCAAGACTGGGATTTGTCCCTCCGTATGACGGAGAGGTATCTCTGGGCCCACTCGGTAATGCATCATCATAATGAGCTCAAAGTGACCAAGTGTCTGGTCACGGGATCATGCATTATGGTACGAGTAAAGTGACTTGCCGGTAACGAGATTGAACAAGGTATTGGGATACCGACGATCGAATCTCGGGCAAGTAACGTACCGATTGACAAAGGGAATTGTATACGGGGTTGCTTGAATCCTCGACATCGTGGTTCATCCGATGAGATCATCGAGGAGCATGTGGGAGCCAACATGGGTATCCAGATCCCGCTGTTGGTTATTGACCGGAGAGCCGCCTCGGTCATGTCTACATGTCTCCCGAGCCCGTAGGGTCTACACACTTAAGGTTCGGTGACGCTAGGGTTGTAGAGATATGAATATGCAGTAACCCGAAAGTTGTTCGGAGTCCTGGATGAGATCCTGGACGTCACGAGGAGTTCTGGAATGGTCCGGAGGTGAAGAATTATATATAGGAAGTGCAGTTTCGGCCATCGGGAGAGTTTCGGGGTCACCGGTATTGTACCGGGACCACCGGAAGGGTCCCGGGGGTCCACCGGGTGGGGCCACCCATCCCGGAGGGCCCCATGGGCCAAAGTGGGGAGGGGAACCAGCCCATAGTGGGCTGGTGCGCCCCCCTAGGCCCACCCCATGCGCCTAGGGTTGGGAACCCTAGGGTGGGGGGCTCCCCACCTGGCTTGGGGGGCACTCCACCCCTTGGGCGCCGCCCCCCTAGGAGTTCCCATCTCCTAGGGCCGGCGCACCCCCTAGGGGGCCTATATAAAGGGGGGAGGGAGGGGCAGCCGCACCCTTGTGTCTTGGCGCCTCCCTCTCCCCTGCTACACCTCTCCCTCTCGCAGTCTAACGGCGAAGCCCTGCTGCGGTGACGCCCTGCATCCACCACCACGCCGTCGTGCTGCTGGATCTTCATCAACCTCTCCCTCCCCCCTTGCTGGATCAAGAAGGAGGAGACGTCACGCTGACCGTACGTGTGTTGAACACGGAGGTGCCGTCCGTTCGGCGCTAGGATCTCCGGTGATTTGGATCACGTCGTACGACTTCCTCATCCCCGTTCTTTGAACGCTTACGCGCGTGATCTACAAAGGTATGTAGATGCAATCCAATCACTCGTTGCTAGATGAACTCATAGATGGATCTTGGTGAAACCGTAGGAAATTTTTTGTTTTCTGCAACGTTCCCCAACAGGGAGCTGCAGCCCCGAGGGTCATCTTTATTTTAACCCCCCCCCCCCGGGGGGGGCTAGTGCTCCTCTGAGTGTTGGTCCAACCTAGAGCCACTTGCGGTGCCACCCCTTCACCCGGGGTTTTTGGTTGTTGTACGTAGTGTTCATCCAGTGTGCCCTGAGAACAAGATATGTGCAGCTCCTATCGGGATTTGTCGGCACATCGGGCGGTCTTGCTGGTCTTGTTTTACCATTGTCGAAATGTCTTGTAACCAGGATTCTGAGACTGATCGTGTCTTTCCGGGAGAAGGAATATCCTTCGTTGATCGTGAGAGCTTGTGATGGGCTAAGTTGGGACACCCCTGCAGGGTATAAACTTTCGAGAGCCGTGCCCGCGGTTATGTGGCAGATGGGAATTTGTTAATATCCTGTTGTAGAGAACTTGACACTTGACTTAATTAAAATGAATCAACCGCATGTGTAGCCGTGATGGTCTCTTTTCGGCGAAGTCCGGGAAGTGAACACGATTTGTGTTATGTTGGAACGTAAGTAGTTCAGGATCACTTCTTGATCACTTGTAGTTTCACAACCGTTGCGTAGCTTCTCATCTTACTCTTGTACTCGTATGTTAGCCACCATATTTGCTTAGCGCTTGTTGCAACTCGACCTCATTACCACATCCTACCCATAAGCTTAAATAGTCTTGATCGCGAGAGTTTTGAGATTGACGAGTCCTCGTGACTCATGGATACTTCCAAAACAGTTGTAGGTGCCAATGATACCAGTGCAGGTGACGCAACCGAACTCAAGTGAGAGTTCGATGAGGACCTTGATCGTTACTATGTATCGTTCCCTGATGATCAGTAGTGGAGCCCAGTTGGGACGATCAGGGATCTAGCATTTGGGGTTTATCTTACTTTTCATTTGGATTTGACCGTAGTCGGTCTATGAGTGTACTTTGGATGATGTATGAATTATTTATATATTGTGTGACATGGCGACTGTAAGCCAACTCTCTTTATCTCTTTCTTCTTCATTACATGGGACTATGTGAAGATTACCCCTATTGCGACAAAATCACCATGCGGTTATGTCTCTAAGTCGTGCCTCGACATGTGAGAGATATAGCCGCATCGTGGGCGTTACAAGTTGGTAATCAGTCGGTGATCATTTCGACCATTTCAAGATAGTCGTCCAATATATCAATCGTCATGTCCGTGATCATATCCAGGACTAGTCGAATATAGCCGAATATAGTGGTCCAATATATCAATCTTTATGTCTCGACCATTTCGAGACTCCTCGTCATGTCCGTGATCACATCGGGGACCCCGAACTACCTTCGGTACATCAAAACACATAACTTATAATACCGATCGTTATCGAACGTTAAGCGTGCGGACCCTATGGGTTCGAGAATTATATAGACATGACCGAGACTCGCTTCCGGTCAATAACCAATAGCGGAACCAGAATGCCCATATTGGCTCCTACATATTCTATGAAGATCTTTATCGGTCGAACCGTTATGACAACATACGTAATTCCCTTTGTCTATCGGTATGTTACTTGCTAGAGATTCGATCGTCGGTACCTTCATACCTAGTTCAATCTCGTTACCGACAAGTCTCTTTACTCGTTTCGTAATACATCATCGTGCAACTAATTCATTAGTCACTTTGCTTGCAGCGCTTCTTATGATGTGTATTACCGAGAGGGCAAAAGAATTGCTCAATGTACATTTGAAAAAAAATCAACAAGTATTCAGAAAATGTTTAACATATATTTGAAAAATGTTCACTATATATCTAAAACTGTTTTTATACATATTAAAAAAGGTTCAACCTGTATTAAAAAATGTTCCTATTGCGACGGCTCACTCAAAAGATCGATGAAGGCGAGAGGAGCAAGCATCTCGCACTAAGTGATACAATGCTCTCTCGGACCGCGTGGGTGTTGAACAAACGCACGTGTACAACGTGTCGTGCTCTTATCTTGATCTTCCGGTTTTATGAAGGTTAAGGAACATTTTGGTTAGGGTTTTTTTCATGAGTTTTATGGATTTTATTTTGGTTTTTACACTTTTTATTCTCTTATTTTTTTTGAAGGTTTTTGAAAGTCAGGAATAATTTTGACATTCTATATTTTTTTTGAAATCCTAGAACATTTGTAATTGATGAACGTTTCTAAAATGTCCTGAATGTTTTCAAAATTTCATGAACATTTCTGAGAATTCATTTTTTTAAAAGTTTTGACATTTTGTAATTTTGGAACATACATTAAATTAGCGAATATTTTATCAACACTATAAACATTTATAAATTCCTGATCTTTTGCAAAATATGTGATTTTAAAGAAGACCGTGAACATTTTTCTAGCATTTTTTAATTCGTGAGCACTTTATATATGCTGGGACTTTTTAGTGTGCGAATATTTTGATGGGGAAAAGACCTGCAGGCGGTACTGAAAAAATTGGATTGACCAATTAACGTGCGGATCCATGAGGGGAGCGCCAAGTGCGCGTTTGCTCGAGAGGAGCGCTCGCTTACAGGTTTTTTTTTCCCTTCTCCCCGTTTCTCTGTCGGTTTTCCTGTTTTTCATTTTAGGTCTTTTACTTTGTGTCCAGATTTTTTATATTTTTTTGGTTTCTTATTTTTTTAATACTTTTTCCCTTTCGTTTTTCATTTAAAATTTATGAATTTTTAATCCATCCAGCCTTAGTATACAAACATTTTTTTTCTATGGCATGGATTTTTCCAAAAAGCTATGGCAATTTTTTTTACGTTTTCATGGATTTTTTAAAACATGTGAAACATTCTAAAATGTTATGAACTGTTTTTAATGGCATAACTTTTTCGCAAAAAATGGGTGAAATTTTTTTTACATTACATGAACATTTTTTAGAAATATTATGAATATATTGTTAGACATATGAACACTTTATTGAATGATACAAACCTTTTCAAAAATCAGTAAACAATTTTTTATATTTTATTAACATTTTGTCTAAAATTTCATAAACACATTTAAATGTGTGATTGAGGTATGAGCATTTTTGAAATGTCATGAAGTTTAAACTTTCATGAACATTTATTTCCACGGAACTCATCGGCTTTCTTCTAGAGATGCGTTGGTCTCTCAAATAACAAAAAACTTTCACGCATGCCACCCGGCAGTCCATTAAGCTAAGCTAGAATCATAACAAATCAAATGACGCAAAGAACAAATCAACCACATACGAAAAGCTTAGGTTTGAGCTGGCTGGTTTCCTACCGCTCGTCTACAACACAATCACCAATGAGCTGGCCCAGAAATCCATTTGTTCTGTGTACGCTCAGCTCTCTCCTATGTTGTTTTTTTCCTACCGCTCAAAATGTTGTTTTTTTCCTAGTGCTATTGTACTTTGCTACATTTCACCCCCCCCCCTAAAAAAAGTATTTGTTATCATTCTTTCATTTTTTTGTAAATTCCAAAATATTATAAATACCTATATTCCAAAAAACTTATTTCACTAGAAAAAAATTGCAAACCATGAATTTGATTTTTTAAACTCTGTGTAAAAATATAGCTTAATAAACATAATGCTGATCAGAGTCAATAAAATATTTGTGACTCTTAAAAAGTGCGCACGTGTTTCAATTTTTTTGTCAATTTATTAAAATATTGATACAATAAAAAAAATTAAAACATATATTTTGTAGCATTCAGAAAAATGCATGTTAGGTTTAAAAAAATCACACATATAAAAAATATGTCTATTTTAAAAATGTTTCATCATGCATTCGAAAAATGGTTTGACACATTAAAAAATTAGAAACATTTATTTGAAAATAATAATTATCATGTATTTGAAAAAATACGAAAACTATATAAATAAAATAGATATATACCAAAAGTATACGATGCATTTGAAAAACAATAGACATCAAAACATGTATTTCAAATAATGTGCATCACTTATTTATTTCTAAAGTAGACATCAAAACATATATTTGAAAATATGTTATTGTCTATTTGAAAAATATTACATATGTATAAACTGTACAATGTGTATGGAAAATGCGGACATGTATTGAAATAAAAAAAATAAAAAAAACTGATAAACTAGAAATCCAAGGAGTACCGGTGAAGAAACAGAGAAAATCGAAACCCAAAAGAAAATTGCTGTCAACCGACACAGAAAACCAAAAAAATAAAATTAAACTAAAATAATTAAAAAAATGATGAAAACCATAAATGAAAGCACGGCAAAAGAAAGAAAAAGGAAAAAAAATAGTAAAAGCCAAGCCAGTCGGTCTGACAAAAACACCATACAATGCCCGAGCGGGCATTCGCTACAGCAACCCATGTGAGCGAACGCGCTAACTAGAAACCCTAATTGCTAGGCCGACCCATACGCACGGACCAGTCGGTTTAGCAACCACAGTATTTGAGATGGATGACTACAATTGCGCGAGATTAGTTAATCACATGATGATTAGTACTCTCTCTGTAAAAAAAAATAAGAGCCCCACCCACACTCTTATATTCTTTTACGGAGGGAGTAATTCAGACTGCATCAAACATTTCTTCCCAAACTTTACCGAAAAAGACTTTCGCCCCGCTTTATATATAAAGCAAACCACCAGAGCCGTACAGTACCACAAGGTTAACCCACACACACACACAGAGTAGCACAACACGAAGTACAAGGGGTTCTGCTGAGGGCACATCTCAACAAGCCCTGAAAATAAACAAAGGGGAGCGGTACAACCGCAACGTTCGACATAGCATCGAAGGATCTAATCCGGCTCGGGGGGTGGCGGGGGGGAGCGACGGAGCAAAGCGGAGAGCCATCAAGCGAAGGTCGGTGATGATGGAGGTGATGGCGTCGCGATCCTGGTGACGGCTAAGCGGCCGCCAAAGCTGCAAGAAGCCATACAATTTGAACACAACATCAGTAGCACGTCGAAGGGGGACCCGTTGAATGATAAGCTTATTTCGAACGGTCCACAACGTCCAGGCGAGCACCCCAACGAGCAGCCACCTAATGTGGCGGCCGGAGAAGGGGGAGGACTGAACCTCAGAGAGGAGATCAGGGAAGTTGGTATGACACCAGTGGCCACCGATGACCTCTCGGAGGCAGCCCCAAAGAAACTGGGCGGACACGCACGAGAAGAAGATGTGATTCGAGGTTTCCGTCGTCCCGCATAGGGGGCAGATACCATCACCGGGACCCTGGCGCCTCAGGACCTCCACGCCCGAGGGGAGCCGGCCACGGATCCATTGCCACATGAAGATTCTAATCTTGAGGGGGACGCGTATAGACCATATGGAGTCGAGGACGCTTGGTCCGGGAGCATGCGCAATGGCGCGGTAAAGAGACTTCGTGGAAAAGCGGCCCGAGGGCTTGAGGCGCCAAGATAGGCGGTCGTCAAGGTGCTGCGATAAGTCAGGCTCATGGAGGGCCACCGTGTCAAGGAGCTCATGCCAAGCGGCAACCTCCGGCGGCCCAAATGGCCGCCGGAACGTGAGACGCCCTAAGTCAATAAGGGCCGACTCGACGGAGATCCTGGGTTCGACCGCTATGGAGAATAGGTCAGGGAACCGGGCCGCGAAAGGGAGATCCCCTGCCCATCGATCAAACCAAAAGAGCGTGGCCGAACCGGTGCCAACGACGATGGATGTCCCAATGCGCAGGACTGGGAGGAGCTGAACAACAGACTGCCAAAACTGAGAGCCACCCGACCTGACGTAGAAAGCGAGGGGCTGGTCGCGCAGGTACTTGCGACGGATGATTTGCAGCCACAAGCCACCATCGCCGTTAGCAATGCGCCAAAGCTAGAGAGTGAGGAGGGCCAGGTTCATGCGTTTGGAGGACATGATACCGAGACCGCCCTGGTCACGGGGCTTGCAGATGTCCGGCCAGCGGACCATGTGGTATTTCTGCTTCTCGTCCTCGCTAGCCCAGAAGAACCTAGCTTGGATCGATCCAATCTCATGGTGGAGCGTTTCGAAGAGGCTATAGAAGCTCATGATGAATAGAAGGAGACTGGAGAGGGACGAGTTGATGAGGACCATGCGAGCCGCCTTAGAGAGCCACCTGCCCTGCCAAGGCTCAATACGGTGTTGCAACTTGAGTTAATTTTGAGGCCCGACAGATGTTGAAAGTAGAGCAGGAGAAATTTGATGTGCGCGATCTCAGCCTCTGATCCCTGCAACATAATGATGGTGTCATCGGCATATTGGAGGAGGGAGACGCCTCCTCCGTCCACAAGGTGCGGGGTGATGCCGCGGATGTGGCCGGCAGCCTTGGCTTTATCCAGGATAGAAGCCAAGGGATCAACCACCATGTTGAATAGGAATGGAGAGAAGGGGTCACCCTGTCTAACCCCACAGAAGGTAGGGAAGTATGGGCCAATCTCTCCATTAATGTTGACCGCGGTGTGGCCGGATGACACCAACTGCATAACCCGGCAGACCCAACGATCATCGAAGCCTTTCCGAAGCAATACTTCCCGAAGGAAGGGCCAGCTAACCGTGTCGTATGCCTTATGGAAGTCAATCTTCAGGAACACTGCTTTGAGGTTTTTGGATTTGACCTCGTGAAGAACTTCGTGGAAGACCAAGACTCCATCCAGGATATAGCGCCCCTGAATGAAGGCGGACTGATTCGGGTGGGTGATGCGGTCAGTCAAAGGGGCCACCCTATTGGCGTACCCCTTTGCGAGGATGCGGAAGATCACATTGATCACCGTAATGGGCCGGAACTGGCGAATGTCGGCGGCACCCGGGACCTTGGGGATCAAGGTAATAATCCCGTAATTAAGTCGGTGGAGGTCAATGGCGTCTACATAGAATTCCTCAAAGAGGGCCATGATCTCCGGCTTGATAGTGTGCCAGAAGGTCTGAAAGAACTTAACTGGCAAGCCATCAGGCCCCGAGGCGGATGTCGAGTTCATGCCTTTAATCGCAAGCCAAACTTCCTCCTCCGAGAACGGAGCCGCGAGGGCCGCATTCTCCGCTTTCGACATGCATTGATCGCCCACCCAAAAGGTAGACGCAAGAGCCAAGCCCCATGCAGGGGAGCCGTAAAAAAACCGTCAACATGAGTGCGGAGTTCGGCCACGTGCTGCAGGCGCGGAGTTCTTCCCAAATTTTCACAGCCACAATCCTTGGCATACTCGAAAGAAGAAGAAAAACGGCACAGTCCTTGGCGAAATTGAAATCCCAACCACATTATTTCCAACACTTTAGTCCTCGCTGCAAAATCAGCTGGCCCGGCCGCCCGGCACTGTGCAAAATTGAAATCCCAACCATATTTTTCACTGCCTTTATTTGGAATGCGTACACTTATTAGCTGGCCCGGCCAGATTCCAATTCCCGTCACGTGGCAAAATTTCCGTATTGTACTATACACGGTAGGGTGGGCCCCGCTTCGCTTATTACGCGACCCAGCTGTGCCGCTCAAGAAAGTTCCGTCCGTCCCCGCCTCAGTTACTCCCCCCGAGACTCCGAGAGCCAACTAGCCGTTGGGCCGGGGCGACCGTTGGCCGCAGGCGTAGTACCAGTCGTCCGTCCGTCTCTGCTCTCTACAAACCCACGCCTGCTCCTCATCATCAGCCCCCTCGCCTACCGCCCAGGCCAGGCAGCAACCGCCGCACGACGACCATGGTCGCCAGGAGCCCCAACGCCAAGCCGGACCGCCAGACGGCGGCCGCCGTCGCCGCCGCCGCCGCGCTCAACCCCGCCCTCGTCAGGGAGACCCTCAAGAAGGTAAGGAGCAAACAGGATCTTGTTTCGGTCAAGTTTTGGGGAGAGGTTGTGGCACGGGTCTTGATGGATTTGATGGGTTTGGTTGGGGGTGCGCGCGCAGATGGACAGGTGCATGGCCCGGCTGCAGGAGCTGCAGTACACGGTGGCCGGCGGCGCCAAGGTCGTCTCCGGGGTCAGCCTCAGCCCGCGCAGCACGCGCGGCTACCTCCGCACCAGCATCCGCTGCAAGCAGGAGACCGTCAGGCAAGTCCCCCTCTCTGTCCACTCTGCCGCCCGGCCCGAACCGGGGTGGTTCGATCTCTGCCTTCGCTGACGTTGCGGCGCGCGGATTGATGTCTTGGCAGGATGAGGGGCACGCCGGCGCGGAGCGGATCCCCCAAGGGCAAGTTCGGCGGCGGCGAGGGCGCGGCCCAGTGGCGCCGGATGTCGCTGCCGGCGATGCTCCTCGGCGAGACCGTGCTGGAGATCGTCCAGGCCAGCCAGTTCGCCCGGGACATCGTGGCGGTCACCGATCCGCCCAAGACCCCGATGCCCGTCGCCAGGACCAGGAAGGCCACCGCGGAGCAGACGCCGCTCCGGGCCCGCCGCGCCAAGGAGAAGCAGAGCCAGCGCGGCACGGCGGGGGCCGAGGCCGGCACGCCGCCGTCGCGCGCGCGCGTCCGGTCCCGGATACAGTTCAAGCCCACCTCGCCCCTCGGCCGCCCGTCGCTGTCGGCGGCGAACAGGGTGTCCCCCAAGAACCGGCCGTGGGGCAAGAAGACGGTGATGTTCCCCAACCCCACATTCGTCGCTCCCGCCTCCTCGGCCGCGTACGCCTCGCCGTCGGCCACAAAGAAGCAGAAGCGGTCGAACAAGGCTAGGTCCCCTGTCAAGGCCGCGCAGACGCCGCACAAGTTCCTGGTCAAGACGCCGCCGAGCGCCCTTGGGTCCAAGCTGAAAAGCCATGGCAAATTGCTGCCCAATTCACGACCCGTCGCCGTGTCGCCGCCAGGGAAAGCACAGGCGGCGTCCGGGAAAGCCCGGCGGTGCTCATTCTCGCCGTCCAAGTTGGCCACAAGGCTCGTTTCACCGATAAAGGCGAGGCTATCCTTCATCTCGCCAATGAAATCGAGGACGTCGTCGCTGAGGTGCCGCGACGGCGGCGTCGGCGTGGGCGGCAGCATGATGAGTGGACTCAAGCAGCGACCCGTCGTCAACTTGACGGCGCGGACTGTCAGGATATCATCTTGATGTGAGGCGATCAATTCAATCGTGGTGATCTTCAGCGCCTTGCGGACATGAGCTCTGCTATACTAAAAAAGTGCGTGCCACAAAGAGAAACTCTGAAACTGTACATGGGTTAGTGGTCTATATGGATCCGTTACATTTCGTTGGATCGTGGGAGTACTTGATCTTGTCTGGATGGTAGTTTTAATCTGGATCTTGTTGGTTTGATCAACCAAACAGTAGCTGTAAGTTCCTGGATAAATAACACATTTTTCAAGAATTTCTACTCGGTGGCCTGATGTTTCCTGAGTTGGGCAGCAATTCGTTCATTTCTAGCCAGATTCGCCGTGTGCGGCTACCTTAGGAATTGGGAATCAGGGGCATCTGTGCGTGAGCTGTCCTGCTCGTTTCGTGCTCTAGCTCGCGGGCGGGTCTCCGGCTTGATCCGTCCTACGGTTGCTGAGGGCCGTGGTGATGATCCCCGGCTGTGGGATTCAGCAACTCATTAGGTTTATCCCCCGATTTTATTACTGCTCGTTCACTGCCCTAGATGGGACTTTTTTTAGTTCAAATTTCGTCACGAACGAGTGGTTGGATTTTGCATTGTTGGCCCTCGGTAGCTTTGTCGAGACGGTCCAAAGTTTGATCTGAGCATCGATGTCCTGGATTTATGTATACTGCAAAGATGGCCACAGGGTAAAAATGCTTGCTTATAGTAGACACTTGACAGATAGTTTGTGGTAAAAGTTGATCCTGTACCCCTATATATAGTAGACACTTGAGATAGACTAGGATATATGTTCTGCCTTGTCTTGTCCTCGAAGTTGATCCTGTACTCTTATATATACGCCCACGAGGCTCAAGCAATAAATCAATGATCCCACCGGTCCTTTATGTCGCTTCTAACAGTAACGGGTCGCATTTTATCAATCGGCGAAGCTAAGTGGGGGGTATTTGCTCAATTGCGGAGAAAGAAGGGCATTTTGGCCAGGGCAGCATGGGACATTTTTGTCAACTATTAGTCTTGAAGTTTTGGTGAGAGAAGGGAGTACAGACGTGCAGGGAGTGGTTCATGGCGGCCGTGGCGCGCGGCCAACGGAGAAGGGGTCGTGCTCCCCGAGCTGCCCCCGCCGCTGCGGCTGAAGACGACGGGGAGGAGCAGCACCTCAACCCCTTCCTCTCGGACGCAGCACCCTCTTCCTCAAGAGTCCAGTTCAGGTGTGTGCTATCTTGTGGTTGATCTGTTTGTGCTGCTGGTGCGCTTCTGGATCGTTCATCGGGTTGTATATGTTGTGGTGTAGGAGCGTCGCGTCGCGGGCGCGGTGGGTGGAGGAGGCTGGTGCGGGGCAGAGGTGTTGGACAACAAGGAGAAGCTCTGGCCTTGGAGCTGAGCACGAGCTTCGAGAGGTCGTGAAAAGATGCGGGGCCTTGGAGCAGAGTCTAACGGAGAAAGGATCCGAACTTGCCAAGGCTCATCAGGCCGCATGCGATGCCCAGGGGGAAACCCAAGGTGCCCTGCAGGAGATCCAAGAGGCGAGGAAGATCGCGGCGGGTAAGGCTTGTTCCATGTAAGGCAAGTATTTGGGGAGAGAATCATGTTTCTTAATCTTGAGTTCGGATTTCTCCAGCGGTATTTGCGGAGCTGCCACGCAGCATATCTGATGCCGCACAATTCTACCGAGCCGAAGAAAGGAACACTGCGGATAAGCTCTTCTGGTCACAGTATCTGGCACCAAATTATCTGGTGCCTTTTGCCGATCAACTGAAACAGCTGATCGAACTGCAGAAGGCGGCCGAGCTAGCCATGAAAGATTTGATTATCCGGCTATGGCCCGCTGAGCCGATTCTAGGCAGCTACTTCGGGCTCGTGAAGCGGCTTGCGAGTGCCTGCCCTTGACTGGACGTCGTCAAGCGGTCGGTCTGTATAGAGGGTGCGTGAATGGCCTTCGCCCGCGCAAAGGTGCACTGGGGGAAGATGGATGCTGAAAAGCTGGTGACCGAGGGACCGCCGGAGGGAAAGGAGCACCGCAGCCTGAGTTATATTATGAAAGTGTCCTGAGAGGATCCTGCCTTGCGGCCGAGCAATGCACCAAGGACATTATATTTCCATGAATACAATCATATTGTCCTTTGTAATGTTGAACAAGGTCATTTCTATTATTTATTGCCTGTTATATGAAAGTTTATCCTCCCGCGCGGCCATTTTATATGTTAGTGCTGAGAGTTGGCCAGTCGTCGGCTTCTGCCCCCACGTAGGAAGTACGGGTGTTCGAGATAAATCTGATCACTCTTTATCCTAGTTTTGGGTCCTTCGAAGGAGGTGTTCAGCACAACGAACCAGGCAATCGTACTATAGGGCTTTATCACTCTCACTTAGCCATAGGAGCTTTAGAAAAGGAAGGTAGGCGCAGTCCCTGGTGTTCGGAAGACCGCATGAGGGGCTCTATAAGCACCTGATCGGACGAAAAGCCGATCCATCGCATGCTGCATTGGTTATGGCATTATGCGGGATAAATCCTTAAAGATTTTACAACCTCTCGAACAGCTGGCCAGCTCTCGCCGTATCATGACAGTCAGTTTTCGGCTTTCTCTACTGAGGTGCTCGTCCGGAAGAACCGGGACACAATCGCAGTAGTTCTCCCTGTGCCGCCTTAGCCGATATAGCAGAACGTAAGGCAGCAAAACATGGGAGCCGGGCAAACCCAACATTTGACCCAAGACATGATTCGTAGCTAATGCATATAATGCTATAAGTTCGGGGTGCCGAACTATCATGAAGGTGTTCGGACTTTATTGCCGTACTATGGATAAAATGAAGCCCCTGGCATATTTAAGGCATATCGCGGTGTACGGATGCCATTTTGACAAAAGAATTTCAATAAGAGATAATGACAGATAAGCGTCATATAAATCCACATGTTGTATTTGCATAATACGTCGATGCGTATGAGTACATGTAAAGTAATAAAAAGAGAAAGTGACTGCAGAACGTACTGAGACCAGGCGGGAAGAAGCTGTGTGCGGATCCGGAGTGCAGTTGGATGGTCATCGAGGGGAATATCTAAGGGTTCCCTTGTGCGTTCGAGTTGCTTCCATATCGCCGGTCCTTGCCTGGGTAAAAATGAACCTATACAGAAAATGCAAGATATGTTTGTGTGTCGCAGAGCGGTTGAGCCGCGGTATGTGGCCTGTCCCGGCCTTCGCTGGAGTGTTTAATTGAGCTCTGGATGAGCCGGGCTATCCTGCCGCGAAGTAGTTCGGAGTCCTTTGGCGGTGTCCAGGAGCTTGGCCGTCGACTGGAGGTTCAATTGAAAGGTGCCACTCATTGCCTCTGCTGTTAAAGCAGAGGTATACTATTTGGTACCAAGGGGGAGTTCGGCCTTGCCATTAACTGTGATGACGCCGCGCGGACCGGGTATCTTGAGCTTACGGTAGGCATAATGTGGCGCCGTGTTGAATCGAGCGAATGCGGTTCGTCCGAGCAGTGCCTGATAATCACTGCGAAAGGGGACGATATCGAAGATTAACTCTTCGGCACGGTAATTTTCCGGTGATCCGAAGACTACCTCAAGGGCGATGGAGCCTGTACAGCTGGCCTCCACCCCTGGTATAATACCTCTAAAGGTGGCTTTAGTGGGCTTGATCACCGAATGATCGATGCCCATCTTGCGCACTATGTCCTGGTAAAGCGGGTTTAGAATGCTGCCTCCATCCATAAAGACTCGTGTGAGGTGGAACCCGTCAATTATTGGGTCGAGGACTAGTGCGGCTGAATTGCCCTGATTGGTGTTGACCGAACAATCCGTGTGGTTGAAGGTGATCGGCCCTAGTTTATATTTTGGGACGACTGGTTCCGTTAAGTCGACATCCGTACGGGTGCGCATCCGGTCCGGGTTGGGAGTGTGGGTGGCGTTTACCACGTTCACCATTTGGATTTGCGGGGCAAAATTCTTTTACCCTCCTGTATTCGGTGATCTGGGCTCCTCATCGCTATCATCTCTTTGGGACCCCTTCTCTTTGTTTTCGGCACCTGACATGCCGGCTTGTTTGAAGACCTAGCATTCTCTGTTGGTATGATTGGCTGGTGTTCCTGGGGTGCCATGAATTTGGCATGGACGGTCGAGTATGCGGTCCAGACTGGACGGGCCCGAATTGTCATTTTTGAATGGCCTTTTCCGTTGACCGGACTTAGAGCCACTAAATCCGGCATTGACTGCCGTATCTTCGGCGTTTCCACCATTTTTACAATTCTTGTGTTTGTTGCGTCGGGTTTTGCCGTTGCTATCTCTGGCCTCTGATGTGCCAGGATTGCTTGATGTGTTGTTGCTATGGGCCAACCAGCTATCCTCGCCCACGCAAAAGCGGGTCATGAGTGTCGTGAGGGCTGCCATGGATTTTGGCTTCTCTTGGCCGAGATGTCGGGCGAGCCACTCATCACGTATGTTATGTTTAAAGGCCGCTAGGGCTTCGGCATCCGGACAGTCGACAATTTAGTTCTTTATTACTTAGGAACCGAGTCCAGAATTTCCTAGCTGACTCTCTGGGCTGTTGTGTTATGTGACTTAAATCATCAGCATCCGGTGGTCGCACATAAGTGCCCTGGAAGTTGTCCAGGAATGCGTCTGCCAGGTTCTCCCAACTTTCGATGGAGTTTGCCGGCAAGCTATTCAGCCAATGCCGAGCCGGCCCTTTGAGTTTTAGTGGGAGATACCTGATGGCGTGTAGATCATCCCCGCGGGCCATGTGAATATGGAGAAAGAAATCCTCTATCCATCCCGCGGGATCTGTAGTACCATCATATGATTCAATGTTCACGGGTTTAAACCCTTCTGGGAATTCATGATCCATTACCTCATCAGTGAAGCATAGGGGGTGTGCGGCGCCTCTGTGCCGGGCTATATCACGACGCAGTTCGTACGAGTCTTGTCCGCTATATTCGGCCCGGCCGGATTTGCTTTTAGTATATCCGGCATGACGGTCGTTGTCACGTGTTGGGGCGCGCCCCCGTGATCCGTAGATCGATCTTGTATGTCCTGCTTTGTTTTCCAATACGTCTCGTAGGTCCTGCGTGTAGCCCCGGTCCTTGGTGTTTTTGTATGACTAGCGACAGGGTGCGGGCTGGACTTCGGGCTGATACGCCGTTTTGTCTTGGCCACGAGGTGGCCGGTCAGCCGCATCATACGCTGCTAGTGTAGGCTTTAATGCTTCCTCCTCGAGTTGGGGTAGCAACCTGCGCTTTGGGTAACTTTTGGTTGGGCACTCGAGTTCGTATTCCTCGGCTACCAGGACCTCGGTCCATCTATCCGCTAGTAGATCTTGATCAGCTTGAAGCTGCTATTGCTTTTTCTTCAGGCTTTTTGCTATGGCTATAAGCCGGCGCTTGAAGCGCTCCTGCTTGACGGGATCCCCAGGCACGATGAATTCTTCGTCGCCGAGGCTCACCTCATCTTCGGAGAGGGGCATATAATTGTCATCCCCTGATTCTCCGTCTGTCGCCTGTTCCTTAGGGCTCGCTTGCCCATCCTCCTGCTCGAAGCCTGGCTGCTTTTGCTATGGCGGGGCTTAGAGCGGCTTCGATGACGCTGGTGCTTAGATTGCTTCTCGAGGGGATTATCCTACATTGCGTTATTGCCATTGCTTTCTTTGGGGGTGTCCACCATGTATATATCATATGATGAGGTGGTTGTCCAGCGCCTTGTGGGCAGTGGTTCCTGTTCTTCTCCTGCATCGTCGTCCATACCGTTGATGTCTTCGGAGCCGAAAGCAAGCATGTCGGTTAGGTCATCGACAGTGGCTATTAAGTGGGCGGTGGGTGGGGAATGAATTTCGTCGTCCGCTCCCCACTCAAGCCAGACATAGTTCGGCCAAGGGTCTCTTGACAAGGAGAGAGACCTCAATGAATTTAGCACGTCGCCCAAGGGCGAGTGCTGAAAGATATCCGCGGAGGTAAACTCCATGATCGGTGCCCAGTCAGATTCGATAGGAACGGAAGCAAGCGGTTCAGAGCTTGTGGCCGGGGACGAATCCAAGGGTCCGGTAACACAGGTCTCATAGGAGGTGAAGTCAGTATTCGGCTCTATCGCCGCTGAGTGTGTGGCCTCCGTGGCGGGGTCCATCCACCCATCCTCGGACGGCACGATCTGCTCTGGATTGGGGGCCGGAGTAGCCATAGGTGTGATCTCCCGAACACTGTCCGACGGCAGAGCTAAGTCATGCCTGTCGTGACTGTGCAGCGCACCTGACATGGGTTCGAATCCGTCGAAGATCAAGTCTCCGCGGATGTCGGCAGTATAGTTCAAGCTTCCAAACCTGACCTGATGGCCAGGGGTGTATCTCTCGATCTGCTCCAGATGGCCAAGGGAGTTAGCCCGCAGTACGAAGCCGCCGAATACGAAGATCTGTCCGGGGAGAAAAACCTCACCCTGGATCGCATTGTTGCCGATGATCGAAGGAGCCATCAAGCCTTTATCATGACGGCATAGTGGAACTCTCAATGAAAGCACCAATGTCGGTGTCAAAACCAACGGATCTCGGGTAGGGGGTCCCGAACTGTGCGTCTAAGGCTGATAGTAATAGGAGGCAGGGGACACAATGTTTACCTAGGTTCGGGCCCTCTCGATGGAGGTAATACCCTACTTCCTGCTTGATTGATCTTGATGATATGAGTATTACAAGAGTTGATCTACCACGATATCGTAGAGGCTAAACCCTAGAAGCTAGCCTATGATTATGATTGTTCTTGTCCTACGGACTAAATCCTCCGGTTTATATAGACACCGGAGGGGGCTAGGGTTACACAGAGTCGGTTACAAGGGAGGAGATCTACATATCCAAATTGCCAAGCTTGCCTTCCACGCAAAGGAGAGTCCCGCCCGGACATGGGACAAAGTCTTCAATCTTGTATCTTCATAGTCCAACAGTCCAACCAAAGTATATAGTCCGGCTGTCTGAGGACCCCCTAATCCAGGACTCCCTCACCCGCACCCCGCTGTAATCCCTACTTTAACATGGTGCTTTATGCCACATATTATGATCCAATGATGTGTTGCCATCCTATGATGTTTTGAGTAGATATCCTTTGTCTTTGGGTTGATTGATGATCTAGATTGGTATGAGTTGTATGTTTTATTTTGGTGCTGTCCTATTGTGCCCTCCGTGTCGCGCAAGCGTGAGGGATTCCCACTGTAGGGTGTTGCAATACGTTCATGATTCGAATATAGTGGGTTGCTTGAGTGACAGAAGCATAAACCCGAGTAAGGGGGTTGTTGCGTATGGGATAAAGGGGACTTGATGCTCTAATGCTATGGTTGGGTTTTACCGTAATGATCTTTAGTAGTTGCGGATGCTTGCTAGAGTTCCAATCATAAGTGCATATGATCCAAGAAGAGAAAGTATGTTAGCTTATGCCTCTTCCTCATATGAAATTTCAATGATGACTATCGGTATTGTTAACAATTGCCTAAGACAATTCCGCACACTGATCCAACATTATTCCACACTCGCTATTTACAATATTTAGTAATATATTCTAACTTTATGATAACAGCACCTACTGTTACATTTTAGCTCTCCGATATCATGCAAAGTTATCCTCTTCATACCCACAACGTAGTTTTATTCCTTGTTTCTAGTTGGAAGCAAACGTTCGGTGTACGTAGAGTCGTATCAGTGGCAGATAGGGCTTGAGAGAATATTGATCTTACCTTTAGCTCCTTGTGGGTTCGACACTCCATACTTATCACTTCCACCTTTGGGAATTGCTACGATGATTCCCTGCACTTGGGGATTATCAGTCACCTCGAGTATCCGCGAGTATGATTATACGATATACATTACACAATCTCAGATTCATCTATTCAACCAACACAAAGAACTTCAAAGAGTGCCCCAAAGTTTCTATCGGAGAGTCAAGACGAAAACGTGTGCCAACCCCTATGCATAAGTTCACAAGGTCACATAACTCGCAAGTTGATCACCAAAACATACATCAAAAGGATCGCGTGAATATCCCATTGTCACCACAGATAAGTGCTACCTCTTGAGCATGCGTTGGTTTTCCCTTGAATAGGAAAGTGAAAGTGCTAGTGATCGACTAGAGGGGGGGGGGTGAATAGGCGATTTTTATGAACGTCTTCAAAACATGGAAGTTTCGAAGACAAACGATAGAAATAAACCTATTACCATGCAGCGAAAGGTAGACTACACTAGGCAAAACATAGTCAAGTATTCAATGAAGTGAAAGCGCAATGACTAATAGCAGCTAGGCAGTAAGGATCAGGTAGGAAGATATTGTGAACCCAATCAGAACAAGTAATCACTCAGTGAAGCCAAATGGTGATGCAATCGTACAATGACTTCACAAGGACCAACAGTAAGTAAAGGGAAGGGAAGGATGAAACCAGTGACTCGTTGAAGACAATGATTTGTTGGACCAGTTCCAGTTGCTGTGACAACTGTATGTCTGGTTAGGGAGGCTGAGATTCAACTCAGAAGACCTCATCTTCACCTTATTCCCTTGAGCTAAGGACACCCAATCCTCACCCAATCACTCTGGTAAGTCTTCAAGGTAGACTTCCAAACCTTCACAGACTTTGTTCACCGGCGATCCACAATGACTCTTGGATGCTCAGAACGCGACGCCTAACCGGCTGGAGGATTCACAGTCCTCAAGTGTAATAAGTCTTCAGATCACACAGACAGGAAGACTTAAGTGATGCCTAACACTCTTTGGCTCTAGGTGGTTAGGGATTTATCCTCGCAAGGAATTCTCTCTCAAAGGCTTCGAGGTGGGTTGCTCTCAAACGACAAAAGCCGTACTCTAACTCTGAGCAGCCAACCGTTTATGGTTGTAGGGGGTGGGCTATTTATAGCCACTAGGCAACCCGACCTGATTTGTCCGAAATGACCCTCGGTCACTAAGGAAGTGACACGTGTTCCAACGGTCAGATTTCAAACACACACGGCAACTTTACTTGGGCTACAAGCAAAGCTGACTTATCCAACTCTGGACAAGATTTGCTCTCATAGTCTTCATTCAAAGACATACGATTTTGGTTAAGCATCACTTCAGTCATTCTGACTGGTTCTCTTGGACCCCACTTAACAGTACGGTGGTTCCTATGACTCAACAAAGAAGAAAAAGAACGATGAAAGAACTAAGTCTTCACGCTCCATAGTCTTCATGCGATGTCTTCTCTTGTCATAGTCTTCAATGTGAATGTCTTCACATACCACCTTTGACTTCAATGTCTTCATTCATTTTTAGGGGTCATCTCTGGTAGGAAAACCGAATCAATGAGGGACTTCTACCTGTGTTATCCTGCAATTCTCACAAACACATTAGTCCCTCAACTAGGTTTGTCGTCAATTCTCCAAAACCAACTAGGGGTGGCACTAGACGCACTTACAATCTCCCCCTTTTTGGTGATTGATGACAAACTAGTTGAAGTTTTCAACGGGGAATATAATATGTGAAATTGTAAAGGATAGGGAATTGTCTTCATAAGTTGCAAGGGCTCCCCCTGAAGATGTGCATATAAGTAATTTTCTTTTGGAATGCAAATGCACATGGCAGGTTGTACTTGTGGAGATCCTCTTCAACTTATGATGACAATTCATCATGCATGAAAAGTATGTGAAGATAATGACATGCATAATGAAAAATGGACGTCTGCAAAATGATCTAAGTGCGGAATTTATCGTCGCACATGCGGAATTTATCATCGCATCACAGAATAGCAAATAAGTAGCAGACGACCATCGAGTTTAAGTGTTACAACTCAAAGAACCAAATGTATCAAAACGAGAGTTGTAAACACGAGGCAAAATATAAAGCAACCGCCCATATGGACCCGCTTGAAGACTATCAAACTCATATGCTTCTCCCCCTTTTGTCAGTAAGGACCAAAAAGGTTTGAAGACATAGAGCATCTACTCGTTCCCATGAGGAGTAGGTGAAGCAGAAAGGTCGTCGGTGTTGTTAGGCGGTGCAGACGAACTCGGGGCAGTGTCGATGCGTGCAGAAGTAGGGGGCGGTGAAGTAGAATCGTCTTCGTCATCGATCACTCTGGCATTCACAGTTGCCGCGGAGGAAGAGAACTCAGAGTCTTCAAGAGACGGAGTTCGTCGCAGCACAGTCCTTCTTGGAGGTGTTGAGTCAAACTTGAAGCGTTCAGAGAAGCCATCCTCTTGAAGATCATCTTCAGAACAGATAAGCGTCAGCCCTTTCCATGTACGCCGACAGGTTTCATGGGCAACAAAGGCATTCTTGGTGGCAAGATTGCTAATCCTGTTTACGTCCACCAAGAGGCTTTGCATTTGGCGCTTCAGCCAGTCATGATGCCTATCCTGTTTCTGATGGAGAGCAACCAGAAGCTCTCGGTCATTGAGAACACGGGATCGCTTCTTGGGCCGTTGGGCAATGGTGCTGTCAGTGGCTTCAGTGAGGGCACGGTGAGGTGCACGTGTAGTGCCAGCCAGAGGATAAACACGAGAGACTGCTTGAACTCCTTCATTGTTTTGAGAGAAGCTTTGATTCTCAGCATTCTGAAGACTAAGAGGCTCCTTGGCAGGCTCTGGATAGATGGCTTCAACTGACATATCAACGTCAGGCAGAAAGATCCGATGATTGCGAGCAGAGGGCTGATAGGTGACAGCTGAGTGTAGTTTGATCAGCCGCATAATCCATGGAGCATAAAACTTCAAGCCAAAGAGATCAGATCCTGATGTAGCAAGTTGGCGAATAAATAAGTCTTGTGCATTGAAGCTTTTGCCATGAAGAATATGAAAGACCAACGTCTTCATTGCGCCTTCTAGCTTGGCATGTGGAGAATGTCCTTTGATGGGCCAGAGAGTTCGCCTTATGATGTGATAGATAGTACGTGGCAGATACTCAAGGTCTTCAACATAGAACTCCTTAGGATATTCAGCATCTGGAGGCAAAGGCTTCATCATGCTAAGCATCTGACTCATATTGGGCTCAGGCTTGTGGAAGATGCTTTCCATAGCAGCACTGTGAAGCTGACAACCAGGTTCATAGAGATCGCCTGGAGTGGGCAGGCCAGTAAGCTCAATGATATCAAAGGCTTTGGCTTCATGATGAACATTGCCTGTCATCCACTCAAGGACCCAAGTCTTCGGATCCCTGTTGTAGCCACGGATATGAAGAGTGGCATAGAATTGGAGCAACAATTCTTCATTCCAGTGCTCTTTGTTGGTGACGAACGGCAACAATCCAGACTCTTTGAAGCAATCCAGAGCTTCTTCCAAGCAAGGCAGACCAGTTATTGCTTCAGTGTCAAGACGCATATGTGGAAAAATGCGACCTTGATTGTACATAATGCATGAGTAATAATTGCGCTGCTGATAGCTTCAGAACCGATCAGAAGATATTCTTGCCCTTGAGTAGGGGTTCTTGGCGCTATTGAAGAAGGTGTTGTGTGCCTTGAAGCCATTGATATTGAACGATCCGGGGGCAGATGCAGTGCCTGGAAACCTGGGCAACCTTGGTATTGGCTTCTGAACCTGAGGCCTGTGCTCAACGTGATAGTCAAACTGAGGACCAGCAGCAGGCGGAGGAGTCAGAAAAGACCATTTGACAGTGACAAGTTGGCCATAGTTGAATGCTTGCTCGATAGTGTGTGGCCTTGGTGGCGGAACAAGAGCAGCGGCATCAACAGAGGCGTCAGGCTGCACACTTGTTGCAGTTGCATCATTGGCTTCATTGGCCTCTGGCACATTGGTTGGTGCAGGCTCCACATTTTCTTCAGCCATGACTACATCACTGGCTTCATTTGTGTTGGTGGTGGCAGCCTCAAGATTCTCAACCTCCACTTGATGAGCTGGAGGGTCGGGCACAGACACGTTCACTTCAGGAACAGCTTCTTCAGAGTTTGGGGGTGTAGGGACATGATCTTCTTCTTGTTTGTCATCGGCTGATGCAGCCGGATTGTCTTCAGCACCTTTGGCTTTAGACTCAGAGACAGTCACAGTAGGAGTGGCATCTGGAAACACTTGACGTGCAATAGATTGGTGGTGCACTTCTCCTTCTGGAACGCTCGAAAGAGGGACTTGAGACCTTGGTCCTTTGCGAAGCCTGCGTAGCGCTGGCGACGCCTGTGGAGATGGAGTTGGCTGGGCCTCAAAATCATCCTCTTCTTGCACTGATGGGGTTGCTTGGGGAGAGCTTGGTGTCGGGTAGTAGGTGCGACATATGCCAACGGGTGGCTTATCATTGTGGGAGCCAGTAAGACATCGCCGGTGCCTGGAAACGGGATGGGGCGAAGACATGCATGCCGGCGAATCTTACCCAGCTTCGGGGCTCTCTGTGGAGATAACACCCCTACTGCTGCTCTGTGGGGTCTCCGCATGATCACTAGATGAACAAGTAGCTACACAATGCTCCTTGAGCTGTTTGGTGGGAGGAGGAAGAAGGGCACGGCTAGCCTGCTTCTTCTCCTTGTGTGGTGTCTAGGACTAGCAGGGGGTCGAACCCTTTGCATGGGTGCCCCGGGGGGTTTATATAGGCCTACCCCCCGGGGGTACAATGGTAATCTGACTGGGCGCGGGGCCCAGCCGTCTGTGACTGCGCTCGCCGGCTTCTGCGCCGACTGCTGGGGCCCGCCGGCTGGTGGGTCCCGCCGGCTACCAACTCCTTGGCAACAGGCAGGCCCCACTGCCAAGGGTCTTGTCGATGGCTGGTTGCTGTTGCCTCAACCTGATGACGAGGGCTTCGTCGAGGTAAGCGTGGCTACAGTGCCGCTGTCCGGCGGGCGATTACTGTGGCCTTACCACGTCTTGTCTCCTTAATGGGGCGTCTCCTTTGAGGGAGGCGGCAAGCCGGCTGCTGGGAGCCGGCTCTGTCTTGGGCCGACTGGTTGGAGGCGTGGCCGCCTTCGGGCGTCTCTCTGCCCAAAGGGGCCCACCGTCTGTGGGCCGCGCTGGCGGCCCGTCGTGGGTGACATCAGGGTCAACATGGCAACAGTGTCGCGCCGGACGGGTCATGGCTACTTCGTACGGTGCACTGTGCCAGGCGTGCTCCGGGATACGGGGGTGGCAGGCTTCACTGTAGCCACGCCCCGTCGCACCGCCGTTAGGTGGGTGCAAACTTTGAGGGTACGGTCTCGACCGCTTTATGGGAGCCGACTTCTTGGAGTCGGCCTTCTCATGGCCGGCTTCCCGAAGTCGGCCCTCCCGTGGCTATCTTCGGGAGGGCTAAAGTCGGGCCGCCTTCCGAAAGCCGGCCTGGATGGCGGCCAGCGAGGGGAAGGCGGCTCCATGTCTTGGATTCTTGAGAGCCGGACGTGCTCGCAATTTTCTTCAGAAGGGCCAGGGGAAGCCGGCTAGGCTACCCATGGCTATTTACTCCGACAGTAGTCCCCAAAGCTGATCGAGCTCCGAGGTGGACAAAGGGACGAGAAGCTTGGTCAGCTTCCTATCCTGCGGGGCCGGCTTTGCTCGTGCGCGCCGACTTCAGAGAGCTCCGGCTCTCGTAGGCGGGAACGCGGGCCACGTGGCGAGGAGATCCTGCCAACGCACGCGCGTGACAGGACGTCGCCGCAGGCCCGGGCCCGCCACTCGCACGCCTCGGTCCGAGCGCGGATCTTCCGTGGCCCCCATGGACCGCTCGCCTTCCCGCGGCGGTTTTATTCCGCCATCATGGCACAGTAATCGCGGGACGTGGGGGAGTGGGCACGATCAATCCCCACACTTCCCCACGCCGCGCCTCCTCGGCTCGGCCACGCGAGCCTATAAGTAGGGGGAGGGGGAGAGACAGAGGTTCGCACGCTTTCTCTCGCTCCGCCCCCTCTCGTCCTCCTTTCTTCCTCTCGCCGCTGCCGCAGCCTCTCGTCTCAGCGCCGCCGCGCCGCCCCATCGTCTTGCTTCCATGGCGCTATCGAGCTCGTGGGACGGCTCCAACGTCCATGAGGATCACGTGGAGTTCCTCCGCCAGACTCGGCGCCTGCCCGACGCCAACCTCGTGCGGGTTCGTCTGGCGCCGAAGACGAATATTTCGCCGGCACCGGAGGAGGGCGAGCGGGTCGTCTTCTGCTCGCACTTCCTGCGCGGATTCGGCCTTCCGGCGAGCGGGTTTCTGTGCTCCTTCCTCGAGTTCTACAACCTTCAGCCACATCACCTCACGCCCAATGCGGTGATGCTGCTGTCGGCCTTCGTCTCCCTCTGCGAAGGTTTCTTGGGGCTGCTCCCCACGCTGGAGCTCTGGGGGGAGTTCTTCCAGAGCAAACTCGGCACCGTCGTCGCGGGCGTGCCCGCCCCCTGCGGGGCCTTAATCGCCATGAGGAGGGCGAGCGAGAACAACCCGTTCCCGCCTATCCCCCTGATCCAGTCGGTGAAGATCTGGCAAAAGTCATATTTCTACGTGAAGAACGTCGCCGAGCAAGGAGACCACGTCAACCTGCCGGCTTACGTAGCCGGCCCGCAGGCTGGGAGGCAGCCTTCATGGAGTTTCCGGTCCCGGTCACTGTCTCAGGCCGGGAACGCCGCCGTCTCCCGGCTTCGGGTGATGATCCAGTCGGAAGGCCTGAGCAGGGCCGACTTGGTGGCCGCCTTCGTGGAGCGCCGGATATCTCCTCTCCAAAGCCGGCCCCACATGATGTGCCAGATGAGCGGCCGCTTCGACCCAAGCCGGCTGAGCACCAGGGAGATGCCTCACGCGGAGGTATCGTATATGGTAAACTATATCTCCAACTGCAAGCTCGCCGAGGACTGGCGATACGGCAAGGCACCGTATTCTCGCGCCAACCCTCCGCCCGTGGTAAGCTTTCCTTCTCTTTCTTCTTTTCGTCGGCTGCCGGCTTTATGATGGCCGGCTTCTGATCAGTCGGTTCTCCTTAGCAGAACCCCCTTCTCCCGCCGACGACCGGGTCAGCGGGGATAGAACGCCAGTATGCCCCTGACCGCACGGCGGACGACGTCGACGATCCGGACATGGGGGCGGCCGCCATGGAAGACGCTGTCGTGGGGGACGACACCGAGCCCGGGGGCTCAAGGCTCACCGCGAGCTTCAAGGACTGGCCGGACGATGCTGAAGCCGAAGTCGCCCCGCGTTGCCAGCCGGCGGCCGACCATCAGGGCGCGGGCTCGTCCATCATGCCGGTTGCCGGCGGTGGCGCACAGAAGCGCCGGGCCGCTTCAGGCCTCTTCGGCAGTCGGCCGAAGAAGTCCAAAGCCTCCACCGCGGCGACCAAGCGAGATGAGGCGGCTGCGAAAGCGGCCCGCTTCCGCAAGGCGGTGAAGCAGCCTCAGGCGGTCTCAGCGTAAGTCGTTAATTGCCTTGTCGCATGCTCTTCATCATTCTCTTCTTGTTCGAGCATTCTTCTTAATTTCTTCCACTTGCTGGACAGCGCGCCGCTTTCCCTTGAGCGTGGTCCGGGCGGCTCCATAGTTGGGCCGACTGGAGGTTCTTCAAGCTCCCGCCGCGTGGACCCCCGCGCCGACCTCAGGGAGGCCACAGAGCAGAACGCCCGTGAAGCGCGGGAGGAGCGCGAGGCGGCGGAGAAGGCGGCCGCCCAGGCGGCGAGGGAGCAGGCCGACGCGGCAGCCAAGGCCCAGACGGAGGCGGCGACAGCGGAGACGGAGGCGGAAGGTTCGCGCAACCAGCCTCCGCTGCTCACCATTCCCCTCCGAGCCGTGGCCCCCGACACCCCATTGCCCTTGGCGGAGGAGATCGTCCAAGACCCGCCGCTGATGGAGAGGGGGGAGGACCCCGTGGCCTTTGAGAGGAGAGCGCTGCCAGCAGCGCCAACCGGAGCGGGCCAAGGCGGCCAATCGCCAGCGGCGCCAGAGGGGCCGACCGGGGGTGAGCCGGAGAACAGAGCCGGCCTCGAGGTGCAGCCGGCGACGGGCCGGCGCGCAGGGGGAGGCGCCGCTCCGCCGGAGTTGTGCCGAGTCGCGGGCGCAGGTCAGTCGGCGGAAGATCTGGAGGCGGCCAGCACCGCCACGTCCGAGTGGACTCCCAGCGGGGGGACTGGCGAGCTGAATGTGGCGGCTCAAGGGGTCCGGAGCCGGCTGCAAGCTCAGGCCGCCCTGCTGCAGCAGTTCACCCAGGAGTTCCTGTCGACGCGAGCCACCATCCAGGTGAGTCCTTCATTCTTGGCCGCTTTGCTCTCTTAATTTCTTCCATGGGGGCGCGTCAGCGCACCCACTGGGTGTAGTCCCCGAGATTCGGGCCGACTGCTGCGCAGTCGGGTCGGATCTTTCTTGACGGCTACCTTATTTTTGCCTCTTGTCTGAACTTCCAGGAATATCACAACCTCCGTGCTGCCGCCTTCAACTCCCAGGCTCGGGAGTTGAGCCGGAGGACCGACGACCTGGCCGACAGCCGAAGTAAGTACTCGATCTTGTCTGTCTCCTATGGGGGCGCGTCAGCGCACCCACTGGGTGTAGTCCCCGAGATTCGGGCCGACTGCTGAGCAGTCGGGTCAGATCTTTCTCGGCGACTCTTTCCTTATTGATTTTTCTTTTTCTTTGTCTTCAGGGGCCAACGCCGACTTGAGGAAGGAGCTCGGCGAAGCGAAGGCCGCCCTTCATACCAAGGATGCCGAGTGCGCTGCCTTGGTCCAGGAGCGTGATCGCCTGGCCAAGAAGCTGGCCGACCAGGAGAAGAGCCACAAGGCGGCCCTACAGGCGGCACAGGATAGCGAAGCCGCCCTGAAGGCAGAGTATGAGACCGAGGCGGCGAGCTGGGCTGAGACCCAGCGAGCCCTGGATGAAGGCTTCGGCCGGATCGAGGATTTGATCGATGGTAAGCCGCCTTCCTCGCCCCTTCCCTGCCCCTTGCCGCCTGGGTTTTTTGCTTAACTTGAGCTGCTGCTTGTTTACTGGTGCAGACTACTTCCCCGGCTACTCCGCCTTCGCCGCCCAAAGCATTGAGGCCCATCGCGAGGCGCGTCGTCAGGCGGGGGCCAACATCGCGCCGGATGCGAACCGGACGCTTGAGGAGCAGCTCTTGGCTGTCCAGGCGTAGTTGCAGCCGGCTCATCGGATGCTTCGCCGGCTCCAACATGCCGGGGCGCAAGTGTTGGCCGCCCTCTGGCCCGGCGAGACGATCCCCCGCACCCCAAGCCGAACTGCCGACTGGCTGGAGGTCGCAGTCGGTCGCTTTGAGGCTTGGAAGGCGTCGGCGGCACGCCTCGGAGCTGGGCGGGCGTTGGAGTTCGTTCGGGCTTGGTACCCAGGGCTGAGCCTGGACCAGCTGCGCACTTGGCGGATGGAGGCCGACGCGGAGCTAGAGGAGGTGAGGTCGGCTATCGCCCAGCGGGCTTCGACGATCGCCGAGTGCACCGACATCAGCGTTTTCGCACCCGAAATCGATGATGACGGTGTTGCTCAGCCGGAGGAGTGGTTCGGGCTGAACCCGGCGGTGGGCGAGGACTCGGCGGAGGAGATTGCCTCCAGTGACGAGGGCGAGTATGACGAAGAGGAGGACGGCGAAGACGTCGAGCCGGCTGGTGGAACAACCGGCCGACCTCAGGCCGACCGTGCCTCCAGCAACGAGGCGTGTGGAAGCGCGCCTTCTGCGGGAGGCGGTGACCAAGCCGAAGTTCGCCAGCCGGCCGCTCCTTCAGCCGGCACGACCGTCTCCACCAACCAGCCCGGCTCGTCGGTCGCTCCGCCAGCTTGACCCGCCGTCTTTATCTTTCCTGCTTGTTGTCTTTTGAACAATCTTCATTAAGTTTTCGCAGTTCCACCCACTGGGGGTGTATCCAAACTATGTTGAATGCTGGCCTCTCGGAGGTCTTTTATGTAAATATTGTTATGTGCATGTTTGGTTTCCATTCGCGTATGCTTTTTATCCTCAGGCCTTTTCCTTTGCCGCCTTCCCTCTTTGGGGAGGCAAGTACTTGAGCTTTCTTGGATTGAAGTGAAGTGAATGGAAACCGGCCGGCCGGCTACTCTGGTAGCCAGTTGGCGGTGGGAGAAAAACCGACTTTTGTTATATTAGTCCGTTAGTCCCTAGCCGTTTTTCGTGTGGGTGCCCGTTCCTGCCTTTAACTCTTGCCAGCCGGACAGCCGGTTCTTCGAACTGCGACTTTTGGCAAGAAAAGGCTTGGGAGCCGGCACACTACTTGTCTGACTGCGGGTAGGACTTCTAATATAACTCCAGTCGGCCAGTCCCCGAGCCGACTAGTCGAACCCGGTGCCAGACAGAACAAGTAAATGAAATGACAAGGTCATAAGCATGATACTTTTCATTCATAAATAAGGGATGGCAGTCCCCGAGCCCTCCTCGGGGGGCCTATTGTCTCGTACTTAATACAAAAGTTAGCGTGATACATACTGCATTTCAACTGTAAAATCGTCGAAGGAGGTTGGCGTTCCATGGTCGTTTCGACTCCTTGCCGGAGTCGTCTCTCTTGCGTGCCTTCGGCTTCTGTGCGTCGATCAGGTAGTAGGAGTCGTTGCCTAGAGCTCTGCTGATGACGAAGGGGCCTTCCCAAGGGGCCGAGAGTTTGTGCTGGCCGGCTGTTTGCTGGATCAGCCGGAGCACAAGATCGCCCTCTTGGAAAGATCTTGGCCTGACCTTCCGGCTGTGGTAGCGACGCAAACCCTGCTAGTAGATGGCAGACCGGCTGAGGGCTAATAGCCAGCTTTCTTCCAGCAGGTCGACGCCGTCTTCTCGTGCTTCCTTGGCCTCCGCTTCCGTGTACATGGTTACTCGAGGCGAGTCGAACTCGATGTCAGTTGGGATGACCGCCTCGGCACCATACACAAGGAAGAAAGGGGTGAAGCCGGTTGATTTGGGTGTAGTGCGCAGACTCCAGAGGACAGCCGGCAGCTCATCGAGCCAACAGCCGGCTGAGCGCTCCAGAGGTACGACCAGTCGGGGCTTGATGCCGGAGAGGATGAGGCCGTTGGCTCGCTCGACCTGGCCGTTTGACTGTGGGTGGGCGACGGATGCTAGGTCCAGTCGGATACCTTGGGCTGCGCAGAAACGTGCCAAGGCTCCTTTGGCAAAATTCGTGCCATTGTCGGTGATGATGCTGTGTGGCACGCCGTACCGAGTTGTTATGTCTGCGATGAACGTCACAGCAGGCGGCCCATTTAGCTTCTTGATCGGCTTTGCCTCAATCCACTTGGTGAATTTGTCCACGGCGACGAGCAAATGCGTCATGCCGCCGTGCGCCGTCTTGAATGAGCCCACCATGTCCAGTCCCCAAACGGCGAAGGGACAAGTGAGGGGAATGGTCTTGAGTGCCGAAGCCGGCATGTGTTGCTTGGAGCTGAAGAGTTGGCACCCCTTGCAATGTTTAACTAATTCTTTGGCGTCATCCAAAGCAGTCAGCTAGAAGAAACCATGGCGGAAGGCTTTGGCGACAAGTGATCTTGAAGCCGCATGGTGGCCGCATTCTCCTTGGTGAATGTCTCTGAGGATTGCAATGCCCTTCTCTTGCTCGACGCACCGTTGGAGGATTCCAGTGACACTACGCTTGACTAGTTCTCTGTTGACGATTGTGTATGCTCCGGCTCGACGTTGGACTTGTCTTGCTTCTGTTTCGTCAGCCGGCAGGTCTTGGTTTACTAGGAAGTTGAGGATGGACTGAGCCCATGACGGAGCCGCGACTTCTCCGACTGCCAATGTGGCTACAGCCACCAGGGTGGGCGGGCTGGGTGGTGAAATGCTGGAGTCGGCCGCCGGCTGTTGTGCTGGTGCAGTCCCCGGGCCGGCTACCGCAGTCCCCGAGCCGGGTGTGGCAGTCCCCTAGCCGGTTGCCGAAGTCCCCGGGCCAGCTGCGGGAGTCTCGGGGTCGCCTGCTTGGTTCTTCGAGCCGGACCTGGCCGTATCGGGGTCAGGCGACACGAAGATGGAGTCGGACTCTGGAGACGGCTTGATAGATGGCTTGAGGAGGCGTTGTAGAGCGACGCCGGTTGGTATTGCTTGCCGAGTAGAGCCTATTCGAGCCAGGGCATCGGCTGGCTCGTTGTCGGCTCGCGGTACGTGGAGGAACTCGCATCCTTCAAAGTATCCGCTGAGTTGTTGGACCAGGAAGCGGTAGCTCGCCATATTTGCGTCCTTGGCGTCCCAGTCGCCGGATGATTGCTGGACCACCAGGTCCGAGTCGCCATAACATAGGATCCGGCGAATGCCAAGCTCTTTGGCAAGCCGGAGCCCGTGTATGAGCGCCTCGTACTCGGCCACGTTGTTGGAGGCGGCAAAGTGGATCTGTAGCGTGTATCTGAGCTTGTCGCCTTTGGGAGAGGTAAGGACGACGCCGGATCCCAAGCCGGTGCGCATCTTGGACCCGTCGAAGTGCATGCGCCAATGGGTGGAGTCGGGAGCCGGCGGCAGTTACTGGGTCTCGGCCCAGTCGACGAGGAAGTCGGCCAGTGCTTGGGACTTGATGGCGGTGCGGGGCTGGTAGAAGATCGTGTAAGGGGCCAGCTCGATGGCCCATTTCGCCACCCGGCCGGATGCGTCCCGGCTGCCTATGATCTCGGCCAGCGGGGCGGTGCATACGACCGTGACGGGATGCTCTTGAAAGTAGGGCTTCAGCTTCTTGGCGGTGAAGTACACGCCGTAACACATCTTCTGGTAGTGCGGGTAGTTCTGCTTTGAGGCGGACAGCACCTCGCTCAAATAATATACCGGCCTCTGGACCGGCTGGGCTCGGCCTTCTTCTGGGCGTTGGACTACGATGACGGTGCTGACCACCCGGCTGGTTGCGGCGATGTAAAGGAGCATGGGCTCTTTCTCAGTCGGCGCCGCGAGGACAGGCGGCGTGGCCAGCATCTTCTTCAGCTCATGAAAAGCTTGGTCGGCCTGGTCGTTCCACTTGAAATGAGTGCTCTTCTTCATGAGGCGGTAGAGGGGGAGAGCTTTCTCTCCGAGCCGGCTGATGAAGCGGTTCAAGGAGGCCAAGCACCCGGTGAACTTCTGAATGTCTCGAAGCTTGGTGGGGATCGCCATTCTCTCGATGGCCTTGATCTTCACCGGGTTGCATTCGATGCCGCGTTCGGAGACCAGGAAGCCTAGGAGCTGGCCGGCTGGCACTCCGAACACGCATTTCTCGGGGTTGAGCTTGATTTGGAACCGGCGTAGGTTCTCAAACGTTTCCTTGAGGTCTCCCAACAAGGTGCCGCGCTTCTCCGTCTTCACCATGATGTCGTCCACGTAAACGTGAGCGTTTCTGCCGAGTTGCTTGAGGAGGCACTTCTGCATGCAACGCTGAAAAGTGGCACCGGCATTTCTCAAGCCGAATGTCATAGTCAGGTAGCAGAAGGCTCCAAACGGCGTGATGAAGGCGGTCTTCAGGTGGTCGTCCGGATCCAGCTTTATCTGGTGATATCCGGAGTAAGCATCCAAGAAACTCAACAGCTCGCATCCGGCTGTGGAGTCTATCAGTTGGTCGATCATTGGCAGGGCAAAGGGATCTTTGGGGCAAGCCTTGTTGAGGCTCGTGTAATCTATACACATGCGCCACTTGTTGTTCTTCTTTAGCACGAGGACCAGGTTGGTGAGCCACTCTGGAAAGAAAACTTCCATAATGAAGCCGGCTGCCAAAAGCCGGGCTATCTCCTCCCCTACAATCCTGCGTTTCTCCTCCGACAGTCGGCGAAGGGGTTGTTTGACTGGCTTTGCGTCTTCTCGAACGTGTAGTTTGTGCTCGGCGAATTTCCTCGGAACACCCGGCATGTCCTTGGGGGACCATGCGAAGATGTCCCGATTCTCACGGAGGAAATCGGCGAGCTCGCCTTCCTATTTGCTGTTCAGGTTTGTCCCGATGACGGCGAACCTCTCTGGGTGCTCGAGGTCAAGAGGTATCTTCTTCGTCTCCTTGGCCGGCTGGAAAGATCCTTGAGCGTCATGCTCCTTGGGGTCGGGGGACACGGCCGACTGCTTGCCGACTATGGCCACGACTCGGTCCAACATCTTCTTTTCTTCGGCAATCACAAGGGACTCGGCCAGTCGGCTGCTGGCTGCTGCGCACTCAGAGGACTTCTTGTAATCGCCGGCTATGGTGATGACGCCTTTGGTGCTTGGTATCTTCATCTTGAGGTATGCATAGTGGGGAACTGCCATGAATTTGGCCAAGGCAGGTCGGCCAAGCAATGCATGGTAAGGGCTCTCCAGGTCCACCACTTCAAACCAGATCGCTTCCCGGCGGAAATGCTCCTTGTCCCCAAAAAGTACATCAATCTTGATCTTGCCAATGGGGGCGCAAGACAGGCCGGGTACGATGCCATGAAACACTGTCCGAGTGGGCATGAGCTGCTTCGTCTTGACGTTTAGCTTCTCCAGGGTGGCACGGTGCAGGATGTTGATGCTGCTCCCGCCGTCTATCAACACACGGGAGAAGCGGGCGGCGCGTCTGTCTGTCGCGAGGGTGGCCTCCAGGACCAACGCATAAGAGCCGGGAGACGGCATCACCTCTGGATGGTCGGCCCGGCTCCAGCTGATGGGCTTTTCTGACCAATGCATGTGTCCGGCGGGGTTGGCGGCGACCACGCTGACTTCCTGGTGCTCTCGGTGCCTACCGTGCCGGTCTTCAGGCTGGCTTGTAAAGACGATGTAGGTTGCTTGCTTGTCGGGGAATTCGTCGTGCACGGCTCCGACTGCGGGCCGAGCGGCCGGAGGCGGCGGGCCGGCAGGCGGAGGCGGCGCCAGCCCCTCGCCTTTAGAGATTCGGGTGAGCCAATGGCACTTCCGGGTTGTGTGGTTGGACGGCTTCGCGCCGCTGTGGAACTTGCACGGGGCGTCGAGAGTTTTCTCGTAGGAGAAGGCGGGCTGCCAAGCCGGCCTGCCGCCCTTGGGCTTCTTGGGCGCCGGTCGCCCTTCAGGCGGCGCGTCTTCAACTGTGGCCACCTGCCTGCTGGCCGGAGGCGGCGCGGGGCCCTTGCGCTTGTGGTCGTTCGAGTGTGGGCGTCGGCCGGAATCCCCAGCCGGCGTTTTGGGCGCCGGGTTAAGTACTTTCCCGGACGCGTCTACCCGAAGCTCGGTCTTCATCGAGGAGTCAGCGGTGGCGTACTTGTACGCTATGTCCAGAAGCTCGTCGAGGGTAGTCGGCTCGTCGCAGAGGAGCTTGTGCTTGAGGAGGGTGCCTTCTCGGCATCCGGCTGTGTAGTATTCTATGGCTTGCACCTCGTGCACCCCTTCGCAAGAGTTGCGGAGCTCGGCCCAACGCGTGAGGTAGTCGCGAGTGGACTCGGCGGGGCCTTGTACGCACAAGGAGAGCTGTCTGGGCTTGGGAGCCCGCTTGTAGGTGCTGGTGAAGTTGCGGATGAAGGCTTCTGTGAAGTCCAGCCAGCTGTTGATGCTGCACGGCTTGAGGCTGTTGAGCCAGGTCCGCGCCGTGCCTTGCAGCATGAGGGGCACGTACTTCACGGCAACGCGCCGGTTGCCGTTGGCTATGCTAACCGCCGTGGAGTAGTCGATCAACCAATCTTCCGGCTTCACGGAGCCGTTGTACTTGGGCGTGTCTCTTGGGAGCGAGAACCCTTTGGGGAAGGGCTCGTCGCGGATGCGGGGGCCGAAACAAGGCGGGCTGACATCGTCTTCTTCTTCCAACACCAGGGATCGCGCCAGGCGGTCGATCCGATGGCGGGCGTCGTTCTCGCCGACTCCTTTGCGGCGGCCTAGCCGACCGCTAAGAGTCGGGTGCGCCACTGGCGGCGGGGCAGGATATCTCTCTCCACGGGGCGGAGGCGGAGGCGGGTTGCCCCGCCATTCCATGGCTCGGGGATGGCCGTCCGCGTCTTGCTCGATGGAGATTCGGGTCCGGCTGCGGCTGGCAGCCGGCTCTTTCTCACGCCGCGCGCGGGTGCTGCTCGTAGTTGGTGTCCGGGACGCTGCGCCGTGATCTCGGCGCGGGGGAGGGCTTCCCGCGCGGGCTCGGCTTCATGTCGCTGCGCGGTTGCGTCAATCAGTTGCTGGATGCGCCGGGTCATGTGGGGGAGGTCTTCGGGCTCCAAGCCGTCCAACTCGTCTATGGCCGCCTGGGTGGCACGCAAGTTCTCGAGCGGAGTGGCATAGACCGGGCGGTCAACTCCCAGCGTGTCGGCGATGACGGCGCCGCGTTGCATGACAAGGCCGGCCCGGCTTGGCCCGCCAGGGGCTGGCGTGCCGAAGGCGGCGCGGTCAGCTTCGCGCTGGTAGGCCTCAGTGAGGCGTCTTACGGAAGCCAGCCTCCGGCCCTCTGCGAGGAGGGCGAGGCGGCGTGCCTCCAGTGCTTCGTCGTCGGCATTAGCCAGGAGGGGGGTGGACAAGTCGTGGGCCGCCGTGTGCGGGGCGTCGTGGGCGCTCTCGTCGGCCGGGCCGCCGTGGCCGACAACCATCACTTCGGTGGTGACAGCGTCGCAGCCACCGGCTCGGGGAAGCGGGTCGTTGTAGATCATGACGTTGGTGGGGAAGGTGTCGAACGAGGCCGCGTCGGAGTCGACAGGCATCGGGTCGGTGGAGCCAACCGACTCCAGGTCCACAGCGGGCTCGCTGGAGACATGGAGCTGGCCGAGAAGGTTGGCGAGGTGGTCGGTGCCCGCATCGGAGGCGAGCTCGTCGGAGATGAGGGTTTCGTCGAGGAGATCGGCGAGGCTGCTCGCCGCGCAGACGCTGGTGACGCCTTGCAGCGCGTCGTGGCAAGCGCCATCGGGCGTGCCGGGCTGGCTACGCTCGCGGGGGAGGAAGAAGGTTCCCGTCCAGAACAGGTCTCCGGACGACGGTGCACCTGGCCCCACGGTGGGCGCCAAATGTCGGGTGGTAGGTGCGACATATGCCAACGGGTGGCTTATCATTGTGGGAGCCAGTAAGACATCGCCGGTGCCTGGAAACGGGATGGGGCGAAGACATGCACGCCGGCGAATCTTACCCAGCTTCGGGGCTCTCCGTGGAGATAACACCCCTACTGCTGCTCTGCGGGGTCTCCGCATGATCACTAGATGAACAAGTAGCTACACAATGCTCCTTGAGCTGTTTGGTGGGAGGAGGAAGAAGGGCACGGCTAGCCTGCTTCTTCTCCTTGTGTGGTGTCTAGGACTAGCAGGGGGTTGAACCCTTTGCATGGGTGCCCCGGGGGGTTTATATAGGCCTACCCCCTGGGGGTACAATGGTAATCCGACTGGGCGCGGGGCCCAGCCGTCTGTGACTGCGCTCGCCGGCTTCTGCGCCGACTGCTGGGGCCCGCCGGCTACCAACTCCTTGGCAACAGGCAGGCCCCACTGCCAAGGGTCTTGTCGATGGCTGGTTGCTGTTGCCTCAACCTGATGACGAGGGCTTCATCGAGGTAAGCGTGGCTACAGTGCCGCCGTCCGGCGGGCGATTACTGTGGCCTTACCGCGTCTTGTGTCCTTAATGGGGCGTCTCCTTCGAGGGAGGCGGCAAGCCGGCTGCTGGGAGCCGGCTCTGTCTTGGGCCGACTGGTTGGAGGCGTGGCCGCCTTCGGGCGTCTCTCTGCCCGAAGGGGCCCACCGTCTGTGGGCCGCGCTGGCGGCCCGTCGTGGGTGACATCAGGGTCAACATGGCAACAGTGCCGCGCCAGACGGGTCATGGCTACTCCGTATGGCGCACTGTGCCAGGCGTGCTCCGGGATACGGGGGTGGCAGGCTTTACTGTAGCCACGCCCCGTCGCACCGCCGTTAGGTGGGTGCAAACTTTGAGGGTACGGTCTCGACCGCTTTATGGGAGCCGGCTTCTTGGAGTCGGCCTTCTCATGGTCGGCTTCCCGAAGTCGGCCCTCCCGTGGCTATCTTCAGGAGGGCTAAAGTCGGGCCGCCTTCCGAAAGCCGTCCTGGATGGCGGCCAGCGAGGGGAAGGCGGCTCCATGTCTTGGATTCTTGAGAGCCGGACGTGCTCGCAATTTTCTTCAGAAGGGCCAGGGGAAGCCGGCTAGTCTACCCATGGCTATTTACTCCGACACTTGGAGTGTCTTGTCTCTGTGGGTGATCGGCCCACGATGCATCCTGAGCAGTTGGCGTCAGAGGACGACCAATGCTGATGAGTTCGTTGTGCGTAAGCACAGGAGATGATACCAGTTGGTGCTCGATCTGAGGAAGGACTTCATCATCTTCAACATTGTCATGGTGACCAATGTCTTCAGCAGTGGTGGGGTCAACTGCTGGAATGTCTTCAGCATCAGGAGCCTCTGTGGAAGCAGGCTCATGAACAATCAGTTGGCGCTCGTGGTGTTCAGATGCAGGGCGAACCATTGAGATAGGTTCAACAACTAATGGCTCTGTGGGAGCAGCCCGATCCTTCTTGGTTTTGCGCTTCTTCTTAGAGGGAGCGACATCAGAAGCTTCAGGATTTTTCCTTTTTCTGGCTTCAGCCTCGACAGTCCTCGTCTTCTTCAGTTCTGAAGTGGTTGACCTGACCTTTGGCTTCGAGTCAGTCATGCTGCTTGGGAAGACTATGCGAGGTTCTTCCTGCCTTGAAGGTGCAGATTGGTTAGTTGAGGGCTTCTTCTTCTTTGCAGCCATTCTTGGGTCGATGCCAGGACGACCAAGAGCCTTGCACTTCTCAGCCTCATTGTAGGCTTGCACACACTTGTCAACCAGGCTCTTCATGCGTTCACGAGAACCTTGAGCTTCTTCACGCTTTTTGAGAAAGGCTTCCTTGAGCTCGTGCAGCATAATCTTGAAGTTTTTCACATCTTGCACGCTGAGCTTGGCCATGTGCTTCTTGAACTGAGCTTTCTCATAGTCGATCTTTTGCTTCAGTTCAATGATGCGCTGAGCTAGAGATAGCTCAGAAGCAATGGCGCCATGGAAGGCGACACTGAGGCCAATTGGAAGTTGCAGATCTTCAAAGCTGAGGTTGGGCGTGTCAAACCACTCATCAATGAAGTTATGGAGGATTCCACATCAAAGAGAGGCAAATCATTGAAGATCTCTGCTTCTTCCTTGCTCTTGATCAGTTGCTCAAGAGCGTCATCTACAAGCTCTTCATCGCTGGACAGATCAATGGCGTCATTGTGCAGAATAGCAGCAGCAGCAGTCAGTGCCTGATCAGTATTCTTTCTCATCTCAGTCTTCTTGGAGATACGTGAGAGATCTTCAGACTGCACACTGTCTTCAGGAGGTGCAGTAGCCAGTGGCTTCGCCCATAAGATTTTTGGTGCTGAGGCAGACTTTGATGCTTTAGCCTTCTTCTGCTTCTGTGGCTTCGGTGGTGCAGGTGCTTCGTCAGATTCAGCATCATCTGCAGGTTGAGCCACGACCGCCCCTTGAACCATAATATGAGTGATGAGACCTTCTAGGTTGTAGAAGGGCCCAACCAGATTGGGTTCAGCTTCTCGTGTGCCATCAGCACGTGGCGCAGAGGGGCCTGGGTTGAAGTCTAATCCCAATGACTTCTTGTTTTCCTTGGCAGAGTTCTGTGCAAACTGATAGTTGCGCTTGAAGAGATTGTCTTCACGACACCATAACAGAGAGGATGGGTCGGCATTAGTAGGCCGAGGTCCACGAAGCATGCATGGGTAAAAGCCTTGAGCAATAGCTTCGGACTGTGATTTGGGCTGAAGACCTTTGTATGTGATATCTCCCCATGGTCCCTTGATGGCACTCTTCTCAGCATATTCGTCGGTGACGAATCTGTACTTGCACCATTACTCTGCCCAATGTCTTCGAATCCATTGGATTTGGTTCTTGCGTTCTCCATAGGTTTCTTCTGGATCTGACTTTTATTGCTCATATAGATCTGGTGGCAGGTCCTTAGCAGTGTTTCCACGGCGCTGTCTGCCTCCCTTCCTTGTAGATTTCTCTGTAGCCATGAACTTTAAACTGAATGGCTTCAACACGTTCAAAGGTTTGAAAGGCTTCCGGCTGCGGGTTAAACAGGAACTGGCTTCGAGAGAATTTATATGATGCTGTAAGAATTCTGCAAATGAATGCAGACTATGAGAACCAAGGGATTCTCCCACGGACATGTACCTGTGACAGCATTAAGGTGCGAGGGAAGGGGAAGAGATCATATGCATTCTCAGAAGATTTTGAAGATAAATCAGTTTAGAAGACATTGACCTCATCGTGCGAAGACATTCACTCATAGATAAAGAGTTGGTTCCAGATTTGTATGAATCCACGGATCAGTACAAGTGATGAATCTAACTACTTTGTGAAGCATAAGTGAACATACTAGGCATATTATGAGATGCAGTATGAAATAGATCCAACTTGTGTGAATAGAAACTTCTTGTGGCAGAAAGTGATGAATCTATAGGATCAAAGGGGCCGTAAAAAGGAAGTTTTATTTACCACACGAAGAACTGCTAGACGGAGTGGAAGAGGAGGCCGAGCAGTTCGATCGTCCGTGCCCTAACTTGGCGATGGAGGACACCTACGGCGACGGCGGAGAAGACGATGTTCGCGGCCGGCGTGAAGACGGCGTCGGAGAGGTCACGGAAGCTAAGCGCTTCGTCGCCGGCGTCGTCGAGGGCTAGTGGTGGCGCTAGGGTTTGTGCGAGAGTGGAAGAAAGGATAATGACTGTGGAGAGGCGTGTATTTATAGAGACAGGGACGGCACAGTGTTATTACACAGGTGCCCCTGGCGATTCACATCTGAAGGACACGTGGCCATCATGCAACATATCGGAGGTTGTTCCACGTTCCCATGCACGCCTGGATTGTTGGGTGGTCGTTCCCACTTCTTCAGGTTTCATGTGAAGGAATTAGCATTGAAAACGGACTTAATGTTTGTCTTTGTATCTTTTGCTGACAAGAACGCAGAGAAGACATTCGACAGTTTCAAGAGAATGCATATGATTTGGACAAATAGAGTTTGAGATAGAAAGCATAGAGAGGTTAGGGTCCGATCACATTCACTTAGTTCGAAAGATTCAACAAGAAGACATAGCTATAAGTGAATGTTGTAGAGGACAGAACACTAGTATATATATATGAGAAAGACAATCAAATCAACATAGTGACGATAAAAATGAAGACAAACAAAATGTGAAGACATAGCAAATGTAACGCCTTCGGTAACACACTTCAAACAGAAGAATTTGGTGGTGGCGTTACCCACCGTATAGGAAGTATTAGACCCAGACACGGCGCACAATTATCGTGGCGCTCCGAAGTCAAATTCCACATTAATGTATTCACACTTAGAATGTAAGTCTTCATTGATTGAAGATATACTTTACTTCGTGTGTTGTACATCTAAGTCATCAATATGCATAAGTGTTAGGATGTGTGCCTGATCACAGGACATTTGAGGATTCCAAGATATTTAGCTCACACCGTAACTTGCAAAATCTCTTCTCATCCAAGGGCTTGGTGAAGATATCTACCAACTACTCTTCAGTGTTGACGTCTATGATATCAATATCTTCCTTCACAACATGATCTCTGAGAAAGTGATGACGAATTTCAATGTGCCTTGTCTTCGAGTGCTGAACTGGGTTGTTGGCAATCTTGATGGCGCTTTCGTTGTCGCAGTAGAGTGGCACTTGCTTCAGATGAATGCCATAGTCTTTGAGTGTTTGCTTCATCCACAGAAGCTGAGTGCAGCAAGATCCAGCAGCAATGTATTCAGATTCAGCAGTGGAGAGAGATACACAGTTCTGCTTCTTTGAAGACCAACATACAAGTGATCGTCCCAGAAAATGACATGTGCCTGATGTAGACTTGCGATCCACCTTGTCACCAGCATAATCAGCATCCAAGAATCCAACCAGATCAAACTCTGAGCCCTTTGGATACCATAATCCTAGTGTTGGGGTGTAAGTCAAATATCGAAGAATTCGCTTCACAGCTAAGTGATGCGATTCCTTTGGTGCCGCTTGGAATCATGCACACATGCAAACACTAAGCATAATATCTGGCCTAGATGCACATAGATAAAGTAAAGAACCAATCATGGAGCGGTATACCTTTTGATTGAACTCTTTACCATTGTCGTCGGGACCCAGATGATGTTTGGCTGGCATTGGCGTCGTGAAGCCTTTGCAGTCTTGCATCCCAAATTTCTTCAAGCAATCTTTGAGGTACTTCTCTTGAGATATGAAGATGTCGTTGTGTTGCTGACGTATTTGAAGACCGAGGAAGAACTTCAGCTCACCCATCATGGACATCTGATATTGCTCTTGCATCATATATCCAAACTCTTCACTGTATTTCTGATTGGTGCAGCCGAAGATAATGTCATCCACATATATTTGGCACACAAATAGTTCACCATCATATGTCTTCGTGAAGAGAGTGGGGTCGAGGGAACCAGGTTTGAAGCCTTTGCTCTTCAGGAAGTCTTTGAGTGTGTCATACCAAGCCCGAGGGGCTTGTTTGAGGCCATACAGTGCCTTGTTGAGCTTGTACACCATGTCAGGATGTTTTGGATCTTCAAAGCCAGGCGGTTGTGCAACATACACTTCTTCTTCAATCTTGCCATTGAGAAAAGCGCTCTTCACATCCATTTGATATAGAAGAATGTTATGATGATTTTCATAGGCCAGCAGTATGCGTATGGCTTCAAGTCTAGCCACAGGAGCAAATGTTTCATCGAAGTCAATCCCTTCAACTTGAGTGTATCCTTGAGCAACGAGACGAGCTTTGTTTCTGACAACTTGACCATGCTCATCTTGCTTGTTGCGATATATCCATTTGGTGCCTATTATATTGTGCTTGCGAGGATCAGGACGCTTAACCAGTTTCCATACATTATTCAGCTCAAACTATTGAAGCTCTTCTTGCATAGCTTGAATCCATTCAGGTTCCATGAAGGCTTCTTCAACTTTCTTGGGTTCAGATATTGAGACGAATGCGAAGTGCCCACAGAAATTTGCTAGCTGTGTTGCCCTTGAACGAGTGAGTGGACCTGGTGCATTGATGCTATCAATTATTCTCTCAATCTGTACTTCATTTGCAAGACGAGGATGTACAGGACGAAGATTTTGCTCTTGCTGATCATTATCATCATTAGAAGGAATGTCTTCAGGCTGAGCATTGTCTTCAGGTTGATCATTGTCTTCAGGTTGATCAGGTGCGGAGATGATAAGTTCCTCTTCAGGCTGAGCTTCAGAAGGTATGATTTCTCCAGTTCCCATAAGTTTGATTGATTCACTGGATGGAACTTCATCTAGCACATTTGGCAGGTGCTCTCTTTGCGAGCCGTTAGTCTCATCGAACCGCACATCCACTGTTTCAACCACTTTATAGTGAAAAAGGTTGAAGACTCTGTAGGAGTGCGAATCCTTTCCATATCCAAGCATAAAGCCTTCATGTGCTTTTGGTGCAAATTTTGAAGTGTGATGTGGATCCTTGATCCAGCACCTGGCACCAAAGACTCTGAAGTAACTGACATTAGGCTTCTTGCCAGTGAGGAGCTCATAGGATGTCTTGTTCAGAAGCTTGTGAAGATAAACACGGTTGATGATATGGCATGCAGTATCAATGGCTTCAGGCCAGAATTTTCTTGGAGTCTTGTATTCATCAAGCATCGTCCAAGCCATCTCAATAAGTGTTCTGTTCATGCGTTCGACGACGCCATTCTGCTGTGGCGTGTACGGAGCTGAGAATTCATGTGTGATGCCTAAAGTATCAAGATATGTATCCAGGCCAGTGTTCTTGAATTCAGTGCCATTGTCACTTCTGATGTGCTTTATCTTGACGCCATAGTTGTTCATTGCTTGATTGGCGAAGCGTCTGAAAACATCCTGCACTTCAGTCTTGTAGAGGATTATATGCATCCAAGTATATCTTGAATAATCATCAACAATGACAAAGCCATAGAGACAAGCAGTAGTAGTAAGAGTTGAGTAATGAGTGGGACCAAAAAGTTCCATGTGGAGCAGTTCGAAGGGTTGAGTCGTTGTCATGATTGTCTTCGAGGGATGCTTGGCCCTCGTCATCTTTCCTGCTTCACAGGCACTGCATAAGTGATCCTTCTTGAACTTGACGCTCTCGATGCCTATGACATGCTTCTTCCTTGCAAGGGTGTGGAGGTTCCTCATGCCAGCATGCCCTAGCCTCCGATGCCAAAGCTAGCATTCAGAAGCTTTTGCTAGAAGACATACTGCAAGCTGTGGTCCTGCTGAGAAATCTACCACGTACAAATCATCTTTCCGATACCCTTAAAACACTAGAGACTTGTCAGATTCCATTAGAACAAGGCAACGATATTTTCCAAACATCACAATCATGTTTAAATCGCAAAGCATTGAGACAGACATTAAGTTGAAACCAAGGGATTCAACAAGCATGACTTTATCCATGTGTTGATCCTTGGAGATTGCAACTCTACCTAGACCCAATACCTTGCCTTTACCAGTGTCAGCAAATGTGATGTGACTTTTGTTAGATGGACGTAAGGTTGAGTCCATGAGAAGGCTTCGCTTGCCAGTCATGTGATTGGTACACCCACTATCAATAATCCATTCTGAAGCAGCCAGTGTCGTACCCTACAGTGCAGTTAGGGGGATAGGCTTCACGAAGAGAATTGTGAAGCAAAAACATTTGACGAGCCAGTGGATTATGAAAGCTTAGATCAAGATTAGGACTGATAGGTCAAGTAGCAAGCGACTCAGGAACAAAGTACATAATTAGACCATTTGGGCATTTGATCTTGCGCCCTACAAGATGTTTAAGGTCCCCAGCAATAGCGTCAGACGATTTTGGTTTTCGGCTGGAGACCTTTCCCTGCAAAAGAGAGTTAAGCTTTCTTAGCCACCCACATCTTCAAGGGTGGCTTCGAAGCAATGAGTCTAAGTGCAGCATCTGAGAACTTTGGCTTTGGAGCCCTAGCAAAAAGTCTTGCAGGTGGACAATAGTACTCATAAGAATAAGCAGAATAGTTCTTGGTCTTATGAACATGGCGGTTTGATGAACCGTGCTCATATTCATAGGCCTGAGTATGGCTTCCCTGCAAAACATTTACATTAGTGCGACTCAGGTGAGTCCTTTGTCTATATGAAGCCTTTGGGCCGTATGAAGCCTGTGGTCTGGGTTTTGTCTTCTTCACTTGTGGTGTCATGACGACATTCACAGGAAGATTCTCCAAACACCTTTTCGGCACCCAGACCTTCTTCATAGGCGGCCCATTCCTGCAGTTAGTACCAATATACCTGGCAAACACTTCACCATTCTGATTCTTAAACAGTTTATAGGTTGCATCAAAGGATTCATCAAGAACAATGGGATTAGCACAAGTGAAGCCAGATAGAGTGGATGGATCCAGTAAAGGTCCCTTTGCAGCAACCCATGTGGTTTGGGGGTACTGCTCAGGTTTCCAGTAAGAGCCATCAGCATTCATTTTCCTTTCGAACCCAACACCCTCTTTCCTAGGGTTTCGGTTCAGGATCTGCCTTTTGAGGACACCACATAGTGTTTGATGCTCTTTGAGACTTTTGTACATCCCTGTTTCAAGCAGTGTCTTCAACCTAGCATTCTCATCAGCAATAGCAGTGGTATCCTTAGCAGAGGGGTTAGTTACCACATCAACAGTTGAAGATATTGCAATAGTAGCAGCAGTAGAACATTCAGCAACAGAAGTAGAGTTATCACGCTCAATGCATTTAAGACATGGTGGTTCAAATCCTTCCTTAGCTGAACAGATCTGTTCGGCGCGAAGTGACTCGTTTTCCTTTTGAAGATCTTCATGAGCCGCTCTCAATTTCTCAAGATCTTGCTTCCTTTGAAGATAATCATAGGAAAGCTTTTCATGAGTTGTTGAGAGTGTTTCATGACGACTTTCAAGTTCCTCATACTTACCGTGAAGATTTTTTATGTCTTCAATTAAGGACTGAGATCGAGTCATTTCAGCGTCTAACAGATCATCACTGTGTCTAACAGTTTTTGAATATGTTCCATAGCTTTCTATTGTTCAGTTGCAATTTTAGAAAGTGTTTTGTAGCTGGGTTTGGAACCACAATCAGAGTCATCGTCACTAGATGTTTGATAGTGAGTAGTGCGTGTGTTTACCTTGGCACCGCGTGCCATGAAGCAGTAGGAAGGAGCGGAGTAGTCCTTGTCATTTGCATCGGTGTCGGTGACGAAGTCATTGTCTTCAGTGTTGATGATGGACTTGGCAACGTATGCTGTAGCCAGACTCGCAACGCCAGAATCGGACTCCTCCTCAGACTCCACCTCCGCCTCCTCAGAAGCGGACTCCTCCTTTGAATCCATTTCCTTGCCAACAAATGCACGAGCCTTGCCAGATGAGCTCTTCTTGTGTGATGAAGACTTTGAGGAAGACTTGGAAGAAGACTTTGAGTATTTCTTCTTCTTCTTCTTCTTCTTCTTCTTCTCGTCAGAGTCATAATCCTTGCTCTTCTTCTTCTTCTTGTTCTCATTGTCCCACCGCGGACACTCAGAGATGTAGTGGCCAGGTTTCTTGCACTTGTGGCATGTTCTCTTCTTGTAGTCATGAGCAGAAGCTTCATCATTCCTTGAGCTTGATCATGAAGACTTTATGAAGCCTTTCTTCTTGGTGAATTTTTGGAACTTCTTCACAAGCATAGCAAGCTCCTTTCCAATGTCTTCAGGATCATCAGAACTGTTGTCAGATTCTTCTTCAGATGAGGAGACAGCTTTTGCCTTCAAGGCACGAGTTTGCCCATAGTTGGGACCGTAGATGTCTCTTCTCAGAAAGCTGAAACTCATGTGTGTTGAGCCTCTCAAGTGTGTCAGACGGATCGAGTGTCTTGAAATCAGGACGTTATTGAATCATCAGGGCTAGGGTGTCAAACGAGCTGTCAAGTGATCTCAGGAGTGTCTTGACGACTTCATGCTTGGTGATCTCAGTAGCGCCGAGGGCTTGGAGCTCATTTGTGATGTCAGTGAGTCGATCAAACGTGAGCTGGACATTCTCATTGTCATTTCTCTTGAAGCAGTTGAAGAGGTTGCGAAGGACACTGGTTCTCTGATCTCTCTGGGTTGAGACGCCTTCGTTGACCTTGGAGAGCCAGTCCCAGACTAGCTTAGATGTTTCCAAAGCACTCACGCGGCCATACTGTCCTTTGGTCAAATGACCACAGAGGATGTTCTTGGCAGTAGGGTCCAGTTGAACAAACTTCTTGACATCAGCAGCGGTGACACCTTCTCCAGCCTTGGGAACGCCATTCTTGACGACATACCATAGGTCGACATCAATGGCTTCAAGATGCATGCGCATCTTATTCTTCCAGTAGGGATATTCAGTTCCATCAAAGACAAGGCACGCGGCGGAGACTTTAATTAACCCTGCAGTCGACATAGCTAAAACTCTAGGTGGTTAAACCAAATCACATAGAACAAGGGAGTACCTTGCTCTGATACCAACTGAAAGTGCTAGTTATCGACTAGAGGGGGGTGAATAGGCGATTTTTATGAACGTCTTCAAAACATGGAAGTTTCGAAGACAAACGATAAAAATAAACCTATTACCATGAAGCGAAAGGTAGACTACACTAGGCAAAACATAGTCAAGTATTCAATGAAGTGAAAGCGCAATGACTAATAGCAGCTAGGCAGTAAGGATCAGGTAGGAAGATATTGTGAAGCCAATCAGAACAAGTAATCACTCAGTGAAGCCAAATGGTGATGCAATCATACAATGACTTCACAAGGACCAACAGTAAGTAAAGGGAAGGGAAGTATGAAACCAGTGACTCGTTGAAGACAATGATTTGTTGGACCAGTTCAAGTTGATGTGACAACTGTACGTCTGGTTAGGGAGGCTGAGATTCGACTCAGAAGACCTCGTCTTCACCTTATTCCCCTTGAGCTAAGGACACCCAGTCCTCGCCCAATCACTCTGGTAAGTCTTCAAGGTAGACTTCCAAACCTTCACAGACTTCGTTCACACGCGATCCACAATGACTCTTGGATACTCAGAACGCGACGCCTAACCGGCTGGAGGATTCACAGTCCTTAAGTGTAATAAGTCTTCAGATCACACAGATAGGAAGACTTAAGTGATGCCTAACACTCCTTGGCTCTGGGTGGTTAGGGCTTTATCCTCGCAAGGAATTCTCTCTCAAAGGCTTCGAGGTGGGTTGCTCTCAAACGACAAAAGCCGTACTCTAACTCTGAGCAGCCAACCATTTATGGTTGTAGGGGGTGGGCTATTTATAGCCACTAGGAAACCCGACCTAATTTGTCCGAAATGACCCTCGGTCACTAAGGAACTGACACGTGTTCCAACGGTCAGATTTCAAACACACACGGCAACTTTACTTGGGCTACAAGCAAGGCTGACTTATCCAACTCTGGACAAGATTTGCTCTCATAGTCTTCACTCGAAGACATAGGATTTTGGTTAAGCATCACTTCAGTCATTCTGACTGGTTCTCTTTGACCCCACTTAATAGTACGGTGGTTCCTATGACTCAACAAAGAAGAAAAAGAACGATGAAAGAACTAAGTCTTCACGCTCCATAGTCTTCATGCGATGTCTTCTCTTGTCATAGTCTTCAATGTGAATGTCTTCACATACCACCTTTGACTTCAATGTCTTCATTCATTTTTAGGGGTCATCTCTGGTAGGAAAACCAAATCAATGAGGGACTTCTACCTGTGTTATCCTGCAATTCTCACAAACACATTAGTCCCTCAACTAGGTTTGTCGTCAATTCTCCAAAACCAACTAGGGGTGGCACTAGATGCACTTACAAAAAGGGTGATGCAACATAGTAGCGTAATATTTCCCTCAGTTTTTGAGAACCAAGGTATCAATCCAGTAGGAGGTAACGCGCAAGTCACCTAGTACTCGCACAGTCAAACAAGAACCTCGCAACCAACGCGATAAAGGGGTTGTCAATCCCTTCACGGTCACTTACGAAAGTGAGATCTGATAGAGATAATAAGATAAATATTTTTTGTATTTTTATGATATAGATTGGAAAATAAAGATTGCAAAATAAACAACGATAGAAATAGCAAGTTGATAGGAAAATAATATGATGGAAGATAGACCCGAAGGGCATAGGTTTCACTAGTGGCTTCTCTCAAGATAGCAAATTCTACGGTTGGTGAACAAATTACTGCCAAGCAATTGATAGAAAAGCGAATAATTATGAGAATATCTAGGCATGATCATGTATATAGGCATCACGTCCGCGACAAGTAGACTGAAACGATTCTGCATCTACTACTATTACTCCACACATCGACCGCTATCGAGCATGCATCTAGAGTATTAAGTTCATAATAACAGAGTAAGGCATTAGGCAAGATTTCATGATGTAGAGGGATAAAATCAAGCAAGATATAAACCCCATCTTTTTATCCTCAATGGCAACAATACAATACATGCCTTGCTGCCCCTGCTGTCACTGGGAAAGGACACCGTAAGATTGAACCCAAAGCTAAGCACTTCTCCCATGGCAAGAAAGATCAATCTAGTAGGCCAAACCAAACTGATAATTTGAAGAGACTTGAAAAGATATTTAAATCATGCATAAAAGATTTCAGATCAGAATCAAATATTGTTCATATATAATCTTGATCATAAACCCACAATTCATCAGATCTCGACAAACACACCGCAAAAAGAATTACATCGAATAGATCTCCAAGAGAATCGAGGAGAACTTTGTATTGAGATCCAAAGAGAGAGAAGAAGCCATCTAGCTAATAACTATGGACCCGAAGGTCTGTGGTAAACTACTCACACATCATCAGAGAGGCTATGGTGTTGATGTAGAAGCCCTCCGTGATCGATTCCCCCTCTGGCAGAGCGCCGGAAAAGGCCCCAAGATGGGATCTCATGGGTACAGAAGGTTGCGGCGGTGGAAATAGGGTTTCATGGTGCTCCTGGATGTTTTCGGGGTATATGGGTATATATAGGAGGAACAAGTACGTCCATGGAGCTACGAGGGGCCCACGAGGGTGGGGGCACCCCTACCCCCCTGGGCGCACCCTCCTGCCTCGTAGCCTCCTCGCTTCTTTCTTGACGTCCACTCCAAGTCTCCTGGATCACGTTTGTTCCAAAAATAACTCTCCTGAAGGTTTCATTTTGTTTGGATTCCGTTTGATACTCCTTTTCTACGAAACACTGAAATAGGCAAAAAAACAGCAATTTGCATTGGGCCTTTGGTTAGTAGGTTAGTCCCAAAAATAATATAAAAAGGTATATTAAAGACCATTAAACATCCAAAACAGATAATATAATAGCATGGAACAATCAAAAATTATAGATACGTTGGAGACGTATCAAGCATCCCCAAGCTTAATTCCTGCTCGTCCTTGAGTAGGTAAAAGATAAAAACCGAATTTTTGATGTGGAATGCTACCTAGCATAATTCTCAATGTAATTTTCTTTATTGTGGCATGAATGTTCAGATCCAAAAGATTCAAGACAAAAGTTTAATATTGACATAAAAATAATAATACTTCAAGCATACTAGGAAAGCAATCATGTCTTCTCAAAATAACATGGCGAAAGAAAGTTATCCCTACAAAATCATATAGTCTGGCTATGCTCTATCTTCACCACACAAAGTATTTAAATCATGCACAACCCCGACGAGAAGCCAAGCAATTGTTTCATACTTTTGGTGTTCTCAAAAAGTTTCAATCTTCACGCAATATATGAGCGTGAGCCATGGACATAGCACTATAGGTGGAATAGAATGGTGGTTGTGGAGAAGACAAAAGGAGAAGATAGTTTCACATCAACTAGGCATATCAACGGGCTATGAAGATGCCCATCAATAGATATCAATGTGAGTGAGTAGGGATTGCCATGCAACGGATGCACTAGAGCTATAAGTGTATGAAAGCTCAACAAAAGAACTAAGTGGGTGTGCATCCAACTTGCTTGCTCACGAAGACCTAGGGCATTTTGAGGAAGCCCATCATTGGAATATACAAGCCAAGTTCTATAATGTAAAATTCCCACTAGTATATGAAAGTGACAACATAGGAGACTCTCTATCATGAAGATCATGGTGCTACTTTGGAGCACAAGTGTGGTAAAAGGATAGTAGCATTGTCCCTTCTCTCTTTTTCTCTCACTTTTTTTCTTTGGGCCTTTTCTCTCCCTTTTTTATGGCCTCTTTTTATTTATTTATTTTTCTTCCGGAGTCTCATCCCGACTTGTGGGGGAATCATAGTCTCCATCATCCTTTCCTCACATGGGACAATGCTCTAATAATGATGATCATCACACTTTTATTTACTTACAACTCAAAAATTACAACTTGATACTAGAAAAAAATATGACTCTATGTGAATGTCTCCGGCGGTGTACCGGGATGTGCAATGAGTCAACAGTGACATGTATGAAAGAATTATGAATGTGGCTTTGCCACAAATACGATGTCAACTACATGATCATGCAAAGCAATATGACAATGATGTAACGTGTCATAACAAACGGAACGGTTGTAACTTGCATGGCAGTATATCTCGGAATGGCTATGGAAATGCCATAATAGGTAGGTATGGTGGCTGTTTTGAGGAAGGTATAAGGTGGGTGTATGGTACCGGCGAAAGTTGCGCGGTACTAGAGAGGCTAGCAATGGTGGAAGGGTGAGAGTGCGTATAATCCATGGACTCAACATTAGTCATAAGAACTCACATACTTATTGCAAAAGTCTGTTAGTTATCGAAACAAAGTATTACACACATGCTCCTAGGGGGATAGATTGGTAGAAAAAGACCATCGCTCGTCCCCGACCGCCACTTATAAGGAAGACAATCAATAAATAAATCATGCTCCGACTTCATCACATAACGGTTCACCATACGTGCATGCTACGGGAATCACAAACTTTAGAACAAGTATTTCTCAAATTCACAACTACTCAACTAGCATCACTCTAATATCACCATCTTCATATCTCAAAACAATCATCAAGTATCAAACTTCTTATAGTATTCAATGCACTTTTTATGATAGTTTTTATTATACCCATCTTGGATGCCTATCATATTAGGACTAATTTTATAGCCAAAGCAAATTACCACGATGTTCTAAAATACTCTCAAAATAATATAATTGAAGCATGAGAGATCAATAATTTCTATAAAATAAAACCACCACCGTGCTCTAAAAATATATAAATGAAGCACTTGAGCAAAATTATCTAGCTCAAAAGATATAAGTGAAGCACATAGAGTATTCTAATAAATTTTGATTCATGTGTGTCCCTATAAAAGGTGTGTACAGCAAGGATGATTGTGGTAAACTAAAAATCAAAGACTCAAATCATACAAGACGCTCCAAGCAAAACACATATCGTGTGGTGAATAAAAATATAGCCTCAAGTAAAGTTACCGATAGACGAAGACAAAAGAGGGGATGCCTTCCGGGGCATCCCCAAGCTTAGGCTTTTGGTTGTCCTTGAATTTTACCTTGGGGTGCCTTGCGAATCTCCAAGCTTAGGATCTTGCCACTCCCTATTCCAAAATCCATCAAATCTTTACCCAAAACTTGAAAACTTCACAACACAAAACTCAACAGAAAATCTCATGAGCTCCGTTAGTATAAGAAAATAAACCACCACTTCAAGGTACTGTAACGAACTCATTATTTATTTATATTGGTGTTAAACCTACTGTATTCCAACTTCTCTATGGTTCATCCCCCCCGATACTAGTCATAGATTCATTAAAATAAGCAAACAACACACGAAAAACAGAATCTGTCAAAAACAGAACAGTCTGTAGTAATCTGTAGGTTTCGAATACTTCTGTAACCTCAAAAATTCTGAAATAAATTGGTGGACGTGAGGAATTGGTATATTAATCATCTGCAAAAGAATCAACCTAATCACACTCTCCAGTAAAAAATGGCAGCAAATCTCATGAGCGCTAAAGTTTCTGTTTTTCACAGCAAGATCGCAAAGACTTCACCCAAGTCTTCCCAAAGGTTCTACTTGGCACAAACACTAATTAAAAGAATAAAACCACATCTAGACAGAAGCTATATGAATTATTTATTACTAAACAGGAACAAAAGCAAGAAACAAAAATAAAATTGGGTTGCCTCCCAACAAGCACTATCATTTAACGCCCCTAGCTAGGCATGAAAACAAGAATAGATCTAGGTACTGGTATGCAATCCATAAGTGGCTCTCATAACAGATTCATAAGGTAATTTAATTTTCTTCCTAGGAAAGTGTTCCATGCATTTCCTTAACTGAAATTGGAATCTAATATTTCCTTCTTTCATATCAATAATTGCACCGATCGTTCTAATGAAAGGTCTACCAAGAATAATAGGACAAGTAGGATTGCAATCAATATCAAGAAAAATGAAATCTACGGGCACATAATTCCTATTTGCAACAATAAGAACATCATTGATCCTTCCCATAGGTTTCTTAATAGTGGAATCCGCAAGATCAAATTTATAGAACAATCATCAAATTCACGGAAACCTAACACATCACACAAAGTTTTTGGAATCGTGGAAACACTAGCACCCAAATCACATAAAGCATAGCATTCACGATCTTTAATTTTAATTTTAATAGTAGGTTCCCACTCATCATAAAGTTTTCTAGGGATAGAAACTTCTAATTCAAGATTTTCTTCATAAGATTGCATTAAAGCATTAACGATATGTTTGGTAAAAGCTTTATTTTGACTATAAGCATGAGGAGAATTTTACACGGATTGCAACAAGGAAATACAATCTATCAAAGAGCAATAATAATAATAAAATTCCTTGAAATCCAAAATAGTGGGTTCATTGATATGTAAAGTTTTGACCTGTTCAATCCCACTTTTGCCAATTTTTGCATCAAGATCTAAAAACTCCGAATCATTGGGACGCCTTTTAACTAAAGTTGACTCATCTGCGGTCCCATCATTATCAAGATTCATATTGCAAAACAAAGATTTAATAGGGTACACATCAATCACTTTTAGATCTTCATCCTTATTATCGTGGAAACTAGAAGAACACGCTTTTATAAAGCAATCTTTTTTAGCACGCATCCTAGCGGTTCTTTCTTTGCACTCATCAATGGAAATTCTCATGGCTTTGAGAGACTCATTGATATCATGCTTAGGTGGAATAGATCTAAGTTTAAAAGAATCAACATCAAGAGAAATTCTATCCACGTTCCTAGCCAACTCATCAATCTTAGGCAATTTTTCTTCAAGCAAAGCATTAAAATTCTTTTGCGAAATCATAAATTCTTTAACACTAGTCTCAAAATCAGAGGGCATCTTGTTAAAATTTCCATAAGAGTTGTTGTAGGAACTAACATAATTATTAGAGGAATTACTAGGGAATGGCCTAGGATTAAAGTTTCCTCTATACGCGTTGTTACCAAAATTGTTCCTACCAACAAAATTCACATCCATAGATTAATTATTATTCTCAATCAAAGTAGACAAAGGCATATCATTAGGATCAGAAGAAACACTCTTATTAGCAAACAATTTCATAAGTTCATCCATCTTTCCACTCAAAACATTATTTTCTTCTATAGCATGAACCTTTTTACTAGTAGATCTTTCGGTGTGCCATTGAGAATAATTAACCATAATATTATCTAGGAGTTTAGTAGCTTCTCCTAAAGTGATTTCCATAAAAGTGCCTCCCGCGGCCAAATCTAAAAGATTTCTAGAAGCAAAATTTAATCCAGCATAAAAATCTTGTATGATCATCCATATATTTAATCCATGAGTAGGGCAATTACGTATCATTAATTTCATCCTCTCCCAAGCTTGTGCAACATGCTCATGCTCAGGTTGCTTAAAATTCATAATATCGTTTCTAAGAGAGTTGATCTTAGTGGGAGGAAAATAATTAGAAATTAAAGCATCTTTGCACTTATTCCATGAATCAGTACTATTTTTAGGCAAAGATGAAAACCAAGTTTTAGCACAATCTCTAAGCGAAAACGGAAATAGCTTCAACTTAACAATATCATTATCCACATCTTTCTTCTTTTGCATATCACATAAATCAACAAAGCTGTTTAGATGGGTAGCGGCATCTTCACTAGGAAGGCCAGAAAACAGATCTTTCATGACAAGATTTAGCAAAGCTGAAAGTGCTACTGATCGACTAGAGGGGGGGTGAATAGGCGATTTTTATGAAAGTATTCAAAACATGGAAGTTTCGAAGACAAATGATAGAAATAAACCTATTACCATGCAGCGGAAGGTAGACTACACTAGGAAAACCATAGTCAAGTATTCAATGAAGTGAAAGCACAGTGACTAATAGCAGTTAGGCAGTAAAGATCAGGTAGGAAGATATTGTGAAGCCAATCAGAACAAGCAGTCACTCAGTGAAGACAAAAGATAATGCAATCATACAATGACTTCACAAGGACCGACAGTAAGTAAAGGGAAGGGAAGGATGAAACCAGTGACTCGTTGAAGAAAATGATTTGTTGGACCAGTTCCAGTTGCTGTGACAACTGTACGTCTAGTTAGGGAGGCTGAGATTCAACTCAGAAGACCTCGTCTTCACCTTATCCCCCTTGAGCTAAGAACACCCAGTCCTCGCCCAATCACTCTGGTAAGTCTTCAAGGTAGACTTCCAAACCTTCACAGACTTCGTTCACTGGCGATCCACAATGACTCTTGGATGCTCAGAACGCGATGCCTAACCGGCTGGAGGATTCACATTCCTCAAGTGTAATAAGTCTTCAGATCACACAGACAAGAAGACTTAAGTGATGCCTAACACTCTTTGGCTCTGGGTGTTTAGGGCTTTATCCTCGCAAGGAATTCTCTCTCAAAGGCTTTGAGGTGGGTTGCTCTCAAACGACAAAAGCCGTACTCTAACTCTGAGCAGCCAACCGTTTATGGTTGTAGGGGGTGGGCTATTTGTAGCCCCTTGGCAACCCGACTTGATTTGTCCGAAATGACCCTTGGTCACTAAGGAACTGACACGTGTTCCAGCGGTCAGATTTCAAACACACACGGCAACTTTACTTGGACTACAAGTAAAGCTGACTTATCCAACTCTGGACAAGATTTGCTCTCATAGTCTTCACTCGAAGACATAGGATTTTGGTTAAGCATCACTTCAGTCATTCTGACTGGTTCTCTTTGACCCCACTTAACAGTACGGTGGTTCCTATGACTCAACAAAGAAAAACACAGAACGATGAAACTGCTAAGTCTTCGCGCTCCATAGTCTTCACGCGATGTCTTCTCTTATCATAGTCTTCAATGTGAATGTCTTCACATACCACCTCTGATTTCACACTACTAGAAAAAGGGCTATAGATGGGATTGACACTAATGGCGCACCAGACAAGCGGTGCGCCATTAGTATATACTAATGGTGCACCACCTTCTGATACGCCATTAGAGTTGAAACTACTAATGGCGCACCTGGCCCAGGGTGCGCCATTAGTATCAAAAAAATATTTTTTTTAACTAGTGCGCCTGTCCAAACATACTAATGGCGCATCCAGACACAGTGCGCCATTACTAGTTGTAACTAGTAATGGCGCACCTGCCGGAAAGTGTGCCACTAATGTTGTTTTTTTATTATATTTTTTATTCCCTTTTTTGCAAAACTACTAAAGGCGCATTGTCCCACAGTGCGCCATTACTAGTTTAAACTAGTAATGGCGCACTGTGGGACAGTGCGCCATTAGTATTTTTTTTGCAAAACTGCTAATGGCGCACCACCAGAAGGTGCGCCATTAGTAACCTGGATTACTAATGGCGCATCCAGAGTTGGTGCGCCATTAGTAAGTGGGCAGCAACAAGATATTTTGGACAGCCTCTCCTACCCACACTCACTTTCCCCCCACTTCATTCTCTCCACCTCCTCCTTGTCTCGGGTGCCTCCTCTTTTTCACCTCATTTCCACCATAGATTCATTCAATTTAAGTGGTTAAATTACCTTGTTTTGATAGGTAAGTAAGGGGGGAAGCTATATTTATGTTGTTCTCCCTACAACAATGTGCACATGCACTTTTTATGGCCTAGCTAGATCTATATATGTTCGTGGTGTTGCATATGTTTGTGGTGTTGCATATGTGTTTGTGTTTGGAGGTGTACCGGTATTTGAAAGGTATTTTGTCGGAATGTTGAATCATTTCCGTTTCGGCGAGAATTTTGGCATTAAGCATTCTTTTTGGCCCTATTTTTAGGGAAAGTCATGCCAAATTTTTTCTTGGTTCTAAAATATCGTTTTGCTCTACCCCGCAGGCGACCATGGTCCGCATGATGACCGAAGGCATCGTGAATAGGTTTTTGAGGTCCGCGAAGGCCGAGATGCTTCAAAAGAACGAGACGGAGATAAGATGTCCGTGTCGAAGATGCAAGCTGAAGAGCCTTATTGCGGACCCGGAATCCGGGCAGGTGCGGGACCACCTGCTCTTGCGTGGTTTCATGGATGGCTATCGGTGGCAAGGTGATGAAGATGACTACGAAGTCGTCCATGGGGGCCGGGCAAGAAATGAGGAAGGGCAGCAAGACAACCACCGCGGCTCGGGCGGGCGAGAAGACGAAGAATCCCCAGGAGATGATCACGACGGTGATGCTGTACACAGTCATCATGTAGAAGATGCAGGACATGATGATGAGGAAGATGCCGGAGTAGACGACGGGCATGATCATGAAGATGATGATGCCGGCGGAGCAGACGACGCTGGACCATCGATGGGCTGGGTGCAGGACCCTCATATTCAAGAGCTGCTTCTCAAGCAGACGGATAACGCAAGAGCTGCCGCCCGAGAGAAAGCCAAGATGGATCAACTAGAGTTAGACGCGGTTACTCCATTGTATGAAGGATGCAGGCCCGAGGATACCCGCCTGAAAGTAACGCTCATGGCTCTGGAGATGAAGGTAAAACACAAAATGACCAACGCATGCTTCGACGAGAACATGTCATTCTGGCACGAACGTCTTCCCAAGGGGAACAAGTGCCCGACCAGTTTGGAGGAGGCGAAGAAAATCGTGTGTCCTCTGGATTTACCGCATGTGAAATACCATGTGTGCATGAACAATTGCATCATTTATCGGGACGAGCACGCGGAGTCTACCATATGTCCGGTGTGCGGCGTCACTCGATACAAGAAGAGGAAGAAAGCTCCTCGAAAAGTGGTGTGGTACTTTCCGATCACTCCTCGTCTGCAGCGGTATTTCGCGGACCCTAAGGTAGCAAAGCTCCTGCGTTGGCACGCGGATAGGGAGGAGAAGAAGCGAGAAGATGACGCAAATGATCCGGAGATAGATAAAAAAGACAAGATGCTGAGTCACCCTAAGGATGCGAGCCAGTGGCAAGCGTTGAACTTCGAAGACCCAGAATTTGGGAACGATCCAAGGAACATCGTGCTGGGCGCGAGCACCGATGGAGTCAATCCGTTTGGCAGCCAGAGAAGCACACATAGCACCTGGCCTGTGTTTGTGTGGATGTACAACCTTCCCCCCTGGTTGTGCATGAAGAGGAAGTACATTCACATGAGTATGCTAATTGAAGGACCGAAACAACCAGGGAACGACATCAATCTGTATCTGGGGCTGCTGAAAGAGGAGCTTGACATGCTATGGAAAACGCCAGCCAATACGTGGGACGCCGCAGAGAAAGAATATTTCCCTATGAGAGCCGCGCTGCTCACGACGGTGCACGACTATCTCGGTTACGGATATGTCGCGGGGCAGGTGGTCCACGGATTTTCTGGATGCGTCAGGTGCATGGATGACACAACGTATCGCCAGCTAGATAGAGATCCCGGGTCTTCGAAAACCGTGTTCATGGGACATCGAAGGTGGCTTCGCGACGATGGCCCGTGGAGAAAACGCAAGGATCTGTTCGATGGTGAAACCGAACCCCGAGGACGTCCGCGTACGAGGAGCGGCGAGGAAATAGACGAGCTGTTGAAAAATTGGAAAGACTGCCCACTGCCGGGAAAGAAGCAAAAGGCGCCAGAGCCGCTGCTGAAGGTATGGAAAACAAGGTCTGTTTTCTGGGACTTGTTGTACTGGAAGATCCACCGTGTGCCTCACAGCCTTGATGTCATGCATATCACGAAGAACGTGTGCGAGAGTCTCCTTGGTACCCTGCTCAACATGCCAGAGAGGACCAAAGATGGGCCGAAAGCAAGGGCAGACTTGAAATCAATGGGCATCAGGCAGGAGCTTCACGCTATATATATGATGATGATGATGATGATGATGATGAGGCGAAGCAGGACATGGAAAGTCGTCGCAAAGGCAAAAAGGCCAAGAAGACCAGAAATGACTACCCTCCCGCGTGCTTCACTCTAAGTCAGGAGGAGATCGAGCAGTTTTTCACCTGCCTCGTAGGAGTAAAACTTCCTTACGGTTACGCGGGGAAGATAAGCAGATACCTAGACCCAGCGAAGCTGAAGTTCAGCGGGATGAAGTCTCACGACTGTCACGTGCTGATGACGCAGATACTTCCAGTTGCAATCCGTGGGATCATGGACGCGCACGTCCGTGAAACCCTATTTGGCCTATGCAACTTTTTCGACGTCATCTCTCGGAAGTCTGTTGGCGTGAGGCAACTCAGAAGGCTACAGGAAGAGATCGTGGTGATACTATGCGAGCTTGAGATGTAGATCCCGCCCACATTCTTCGACGTTATGGTGCATCTGCTGGTCCATATCGTGGACGATATCATCCAACTCGGGCTGACATTCCTGCACAGCATGATGCCGTTCGAAAGGATGAATGGTGTCATCAAAGGATACGTTCGCAACATGTCACGTCCAGAGGGAAGCATAGCCAGGGGCTTTCTGACCGAAGAGTGCATCTCCTACTGCACGAATTATCTAGGCATCGAGAACTCCGTTGGTCTGCCCGTCAACAGGCACCTCGGCAGGCTCGCTGGATGGGGTCACCGTGAGGGTCGTCGCGAAATGCATGTCGACTTCGAGGGTCGACTCGCCGACTTTGAAAGAGCAAACCTAGTCGCGCTACAACACATAGACGTGGTCGATCCTTGGGTGGTAGAGCACAAAACCTTTATTAAGAAGACGTACAATGACCGAGGCCAACAGAGGACGGATGGAGATATACTCAAAGAGCACAACTCATGTTTCACGCGTTGGTTCAAGCAGAAGCTTCTGTCGTACCCTTTACATGAGGATTCTTCCGCGGAAGAACAACTCATATTCGCCTTGTCACAGGGCGCCGAGCACAACCTGATGACCTATGAGGCGTACGATATCAACGGCTACACATTCTACACCGAGGCCAAGGACATGAAGAGCGATGGTTATCAGAACTCCGGGGTAACGATGGAATCCTACACCGGTAACGACAAGGACAGATACTACGGAAGGATCGAGGAGATCTGGGAGCTGAGCTACGCTGGAGAGAAGGTCCCGATGTTCCGTGTCAGATGGGCCAAGAGCGTCCTAAAAGAAGACCGGTATTTCACCGCCATGGTTATACCCGAAGCCAAATCCAAGACCGCGGGCGCAAACGTCACCGCGAAAAATGAGCCATGGGTATTGGCTTCCCAAGTGGACCAATGCTTCTTCATTACCGACCCGTCAAAGCCCAGTCGTGTTGTCGTGAGGAGAGGCAAAAGGAAGATCATCGGAATGGATGGAGTAGCCAATGAGCAAGACTTCGACAAGTACGGCGACCCGAGGATCGAACATGACGACGATGATGAAGTAGCAGCATACACCACAAGAAGAAGCAGGACCACCCTACCTAAAGGACGTTCGTTCCACAGAAGAACTCCATTTGCGAAAAAGAAGGGCAAGAAGATTGTGAACAGATAGCTAGCTAAGATCGATTGTATTTAAATCGTAGCCTTCATTTCTCGATTGTATTTCATGGGCACTTTTTGAACTATCATGAATATTTTTAAATTTCATGGACACTCGATCTCGATCCCCCTCCATCTCGATCGCTATCCCACCTCGCCAGATCCGGTCCCCCTCGCCTCCGAGCACCCCCCGGTCCACCGGCCGCCGCCGCCGACCCCCCGCACCCTTGATTCCCCTACTCAACCGCCGCCGCCGACCCCCCGCACCCCTCCCCTACTCAACCGCCGCCGCCGACCCCCCACACCCCGCGCACCCTCCCCCGCTCCGCCGGCATTACTGTTTGATGATATTATTTAAAAAATTATTACTGTCTTATAAAAAAATATTACTGTTATGATTTAAACAAGTTTGAACATATTTAAACACAAATAAGTATCAAACAACATTTTAAATGCATAAAAAAAATTTTGTGGAGCCTGGGAATCGAACCCAGGACCTCCTAGTGTGAGAACTAGCTGTTGACCAGTCGAGCTAGTAGAGGGGACTTGGTGTGGATCAGGTCAGGTGGAAGATAACCTGTTGGCTCGAGCAGAAATCAAAAAAATAATACTAATGGCGCACCACGGTGAGGTGCGCCATTAGTATGGATGTACTTATGGCGCACCGAGGGGTGGTGCGCCATTAGTATTGTGCCATTGCCCCCATCCATATTTCCTCCCGGCCCCTCCCTATCCCCTCTCTCTTCCTCGCCCTCGCCCTCGATCCCCTTCCCCTCTCCTCTCCCGACGCCGCTGCCCCACCGCCCAGACGCCGCCTCGACGCTGCCCCGCCGCCCCGACGCCGCCTCGACCCCGCCCCGACGCCGCTGCCCCGCCACCTCGACGCTGCCCCGCCACCTCGATGCGACCCCACCGCCCGGACGCCGCCCCGTCCACACCACCGTCGCCGAAGCACCACCACCACCCGGACCTCGTCCCCGACATCCTCCCCGCGCCCCACTCCCCGGCATCCTTATCCTCTCCGACCGCCTCCTCCACCCCGGCCCGCTCCTCCAAGGTAAGCTACCGCCCCGATCCCTATCCCCTTCCCTCCTCCCATCCCATCTCCCGGCGCACCGATTATAGCTAATCTTAAATCCCCAATATTGTTTGGGTGTCATATAGCGCGAAAATTAAAGTCAGTGCACTCCATTGGTTGGACATACTTGTTGTTTCTGGAACACAAACTAGAGTAGTAGAGTGGTCAACTGCTGTTTCTGCATAATTTGAGGACACTAACAAAATTCTGTTTTCAACCAATACATGGAACACCTTGCTAATTCATATTCTTGTTTCGGTGTACATATGTAGGACACAAACAATTAAGGTGTCTATTTTGATTTAGTGCCTTTGCCTCCACTGCCTTTATCTGGATTGAAGCTTGCTTGTGTTTACTTCTGATTACAAGATCTCCATATTCGGGGATTTCTTTATATATGTTGTAGTATAAATATATTGTTTTGTCATTCTGTAATTGTTAGTGGAATTTACACTGTAAATGTTAGTGGGTTTACAGTGTACTTCTAGTGGATTTTTGCTCTGTATTTGCTAGTGGCATTTTTAGTGGAATTACGGTGTATTTCCATGGTTTTTACACTGTAATTATTAGTGTAATTTTGGGCCTTTGTATAGTTGATTCACAGCAGCAGCAACTGTAATTGATCCAAAAACCAGGTCAATTGATGTCAAATTGATTAACTAAATCATCCAGAAACAAGAATGATAAGTCCATATGCTACTGTTGATCCCAAGACCAGAATGACAAGTCCAGGTGTTCCTCAATTGAGGAATTTGATTAACTAAATCATCCAAAAACCAGAATGATAAGGCCACATGCTACTGTTGATCCCAAGTTTGATGCATAACAATTGTTGTATGAGTTCTCCAAATGAACAGGAGTACTCCTCTATTTTGATATGAAATCACCATGATAGGTCCACATGCTACTGTTGTCAACATGATAAATAGTTTCAGTTAGTTACCTCTAAAACTATTCCTAATTAACTGAAGAAGAGAAGAGAGGAGGAGTAGTTTATTTCATAGAGTAAACGTTAGCACTATTTGACAGTAAAAGGTTTTTGCTAATTTGAATTAACTGAAAGCAGCAGTACATCATTTTTATTGACAGTAAAATGTTCAAAGAAACAGAAATATCAGTACAATAGCTAGATTACACTATCAGTACACTACCAGTAAAATGTTCATTTAGTTTCAGTAAACAAATATTGCCAAGCATGACATGGCCTTTGTGAGCTCCTTTGTATAAAATGAAATGCAAGGTTGCTGATACTGTAACCCAGATCACACAGATCAATTTTTTTTCAATTTATGCAACTATAAGTGTACCAACCAGATTACACAAATCATTTTTGATCTGCAAGGTTGTTGTTGCTGTGATGGAGTAACTCTGTAAGATGGAGTACATGAGTACTGTAGTAGTAACTCTTGATTAATTATGGCATTGTGTGTCATAATTTAAAATTGCCATGTTTATTAGAAGTGTTAACCATCACTTCTGGGTTGTAACCTTAGTTGTGTTTCAATGCTTAAAGACTATTAGCTGCATAGTAATTTCCCTGTCCTAATTGTTGTTTTTCCATGCATAGATGAACATTCTATAATTTCCAAGGATCAATTAGACCAGATTGGGCTCTCCTTTTTATTGTTGTTTTGACCTTTCTGTTGTGAAAAATAAAGCAGGATTTTAGACTAATGTGGGCCTATGGCTACACCAGCATGGTGTTTTGATTCAGAAGTGATGATTTGCTACAACCAGTGCATGCATGCCTTTTTTCTTCTTCATTTTTAGTAAAGTGCTCTGTTCTGGGTCATGGACTTTGTGCCATGGACCAGTGCATGCATGCTGCTGCTGCTGTACTACTTGTGATTTTGTCAAGTGATGCTGCTGCTACTTGTGATCTTCTAAAATGACCCCTTTCTCCTGAAACGTTGATTAATTTCCGTTTCGGTTGAGAAATGGGGCACTCCAAGGTCAAGAAAATTAGCAAAGGTCATGCCCAATTTTCTTGACCTAGAAGGTGCCCGATTCTCAACCGAAATAAAAATTAATTTGCTTTAGTGGTTGGATTAGTTTAGTATTTTTTTTCACACACTCAGAAACCCTTGCTTGCCATGTGTGTGAGAGAGATAGTGAGAGGAGACAAGAAGAAGGGGGTTAGGAAGATGTTGCCTGCTCATCAAAGCTAACCATCTCCCCCTTTTCACCCCTTTTCCTTTGTCTTTTGTGGGTTGCAAGGAAGCTACTGTCTTAGCTAGCTTAGCTTGTGCACAAATCCCAGTGTTACAATCTAGAAAATTAGCCTGCAAAGATGAGGTCCCATGCTGGCTGTACCACTGCATCATGCAACAGTGCCTTCAAGATCCAAGGCAATATCACAAACATCATAGGCAATTTGACCAAACTCACAACCTTGTATCTTTGCAGCAACCAACTTTCTAGACACACCCCTCAAGAACTAGGTTACCCTGAGAACGTGGACTTGGACCTTAGCAACAACACACTAACAGGTCCTATCCCAAAACACCTAGGCAATATCACAAACATCTCTCAATTGTTCCTTGACAATAACCAACTTTTTGGCGACATTCCTCGAGAATTAGGTTATTTGGTCAACTTAGAGATCTTGTTCCTTGACAATAACCAACTTTTTGACCAAACTTTGTTCCTATTTATAGAGAAACATGGCCAACAACGATGAGGCCGGGGGTTCGGGCGGCAAGAAATTCTGGGAGCTGTCCCAGGAGATGGAGGAACAACCTCACTTGTATGAGGACGCCGCCTTCCCCACCGATCCTGAGACCACTGATGGTACCGCCGAGGATGACCCCACTGATGCCACCACTGATGGTGCTGCCGAGGATGCCACCACTGATGATGGCGGCGCACGCACAGATGGCAGCCAACCGAAGAGGCAACGGAAGGACCGGCGCCCGACCGTGCTCCGCACCCTCAAGGAGGAAGTTACTGAAGTGGACTCCAACGGGAATCCAACGGCGCCCGAACGAATAGTCAAGGGGTTCTCGCTTCAGCTCGGGTGCATTCTCCGGAGCACCATCTCGATCAACACCGAGAACCTCAGGCATCCTGACCGAGGGAATTTGCGCAACCTCCTCTTCACGAAGCTGCACGAACGATACAAGTTCCCCGTTCAATTTGAAAACACAAGCCTCAAAGGGAATAAAGTGAACAATGCTGCCCTCACAAAGATGAGCACGGCCCTGTCTACTTGGAAAAGCAATGTGAAGAGAATGATCGAGAAAGGTGAGAGTTATGAGAAGATCAAGGAGAAAAATCCTTCGATCACCGAAGATGACTACAACGACTTCAAGATCAATTGCTCGAGCACCGCAAGCTCCGAATCAAGTAAGTGGGGGAAAGAAATGCGGGAGCTGAACTTAGGGGAACACACACTCGGTCCCGGCGGTTACAGAGTGGCGGAGCCTATATGGGACAAGGAGGAGGCGGACCGTGCCGAGCAAGGCCTACCGCCCCTCTTCGATAAATACGGTGACAAGCAGACCAGGAACTTTGTCAGGGCCTGGTACAAGAAGGACCCGAAAACAAAGGAGCTTACCACGGATCCGAAGACCAGGGCGCTTGAGCTTGTTCTGGTAAGGAATACACCCCCGCGTAATTAGCTCCATATGGTTGCATTCTAATTAATGAAGCCAAATTTCTAAACGGTTCACATTCCTTCCACAGGCGACTGAAAGCAGTAGCGCGGGGTCGACTAAGAGCAACCCTTGGGACACCACTCTAAATAGGGCGTTGAATGTAATGAAGAACAAGGATAAGCTCAGTAAGCCGACGTCAGCTGGTCGTGTGGCCGGCAAAGGCTTGTCGACAAAATGGTCGTCATACTATAACACTGGTGGGCGAAAGGAGAAAAAGACCAGCTCGGAAAGCCAGGCGCGCGAGGTTCAAGAACTCAGGGCACAGGTGGCGCGGATTCCGGAGATTGTCCAAGAGCAAGTGCAACAACAACTTGGAGCGACGATCACCGCCATTGTGCCTACCTTGATCCAGGGGATTAGTGCGTGGATTGCGGGCAGCCAACAGGGGCCGCCCCCGATTCCTAGCTTCACGGCCAGCAACTCGCAGAACGCAATGGCGGGGCCATTGGTGTCTCCGGCGGAGGCGGCATTGGTGTCTCCGGCGGAGGCGGCACGGGAGCTTAATGCACCCGGGTGTACGCCGGCCGGCACCTCTGCAGCAAGCGGCCCCTCCGTCAACTGCACGCCCGCCGTTGGCGGTGCCTCGACATTAGCCGAGCTCGACGCCATCATCACGGTAACTAATTAAGCCTCTCTCGGCCGAGGACTTCATCTCCTTGCCTTTGACTGGGCATCCCTGACGCCCTACATGTTTTCGCAGGGCGCCGCTGACGTTCCGTGCACTCTCCTGCACTTCGTGAACAACGAGTTGGTCGATGTCGCCAAGGGCAAAATCGTTCAACCGGGCAACCCCTTGTTCCACGGTACCCAGATGCCACCCAACTTGTTTAGGGTTCAACTGGTTCGGGTGCTGCCAGGCTGCGACGAGTTGTTACCTCTGATTCGACCCGTCGGGGCCGACGATGATGACGTGATGACCCTCAGCGCTTGCCTGAGCTGGCCCCTGCTTTGGCCGAAGAGCCAGATTCGTTTGGGGGCGGGGGACACCACCCCAAAGACAACACCGCCAGTCGTGCCGCCGCCAAGTCGGCCCCATGGCAAGACCGCCGCAACGGTGCCGGACATCCCTATGCCACTGGATCCAAACATGCATATGGCACAGGATCAGACCGACGACGACGATGATACATTTGCCAATGTCGATCAGTACTTTGCCGATCATGGGTACGGTGGCGACTTCATGGGGCCTCCTTCTCAAGAACCCAACCCAACAAAGATGTGTGCGATCTAGCTGGTACCGCGGAGAAGCCAAGTTGCAACAGGCGCCGTCTGCAGTTCAGCTCTCAGGAGACGCCTCCAGCTGCCGACTTCACCGAGCCTCAGATAGGCGAGGTGCGAAATATGATCAGCCCCAACACACTCAAGAAGGCGGTCTGTGAGCAGAACTCGGTCCCATTACAGGAGAAGAAGAAGGCATGCAAAAGAAAGACTAACAAGGGTGCGGGCCTGCCGGCACCGAGTACGATCCGTGCTCAGGACGGGCCACCTTGTGACGCCCCCGATTTGACCGTACACTAATCATGCACGCAAATGTGTACGATCAAAATCAAGGACTCACGGGAAGATATCACAACACAACTCTACAATTAAAAATAGTCATACAAGCATCATATTACAAGCCAGGGGCCTCGAGGGCTCGAATACAAGAGCTCGGTCATAGACGAGTCAGCGGAAGCAACAATATCTGAGTACAGACATAAGTTAAACAAGTTTGCCTTAAGAAGGCTAACACAAACTGGGATACAGATCGAAAGAGGCGCAGGTCTCCTGCCTGGGATCCTCCTAACTACTCCTGGTCGTCGTCAGCGGGCATCACGTAGTAGTAGGCACCTCCGGTGTAGTAGGAGTCGTCGTCGACGGTGGCGTCTGGCTCCTGGGCTCCAACATCTGGTTGCGACAACCAGGAAGAAAGGAAAAGGGGGAAAAAGGGGGAGAAAACAACCGTGAGTACTCATCCAAAGTACTCGCAAGCAAGGAGCTACACTACATATGTATGCATTGGTATCAACTGGAATAAGGCTATTATATGTGGGCTGGACTGCAGGAAGCCGGAATAAGAGGGGGGATAGCTAGTCCTTTCGAAGATTACGCTTCTGGCCGCCTCCGTCTTGCAGCATGTAGAAGAGAGTAGACTGAAGTCCTCCAAACAGCATCGTATAGCATAATCCTAACCGATGATCCTCCCCTCGTCGCCCTGTGAGAGAGCGACCACCGGTTGTATCTGGCACTTGGAAGGGTGTGTTTTATTAAGTATCCGGTTCTAGTTGTCATAAGGTCAAGGTACAACTCCAAGTCGTCCTGTTACCGAAGATCACGGCTATTCGAATAGATTAACTTCCCTGCAGGGGTGCACCACATACCCCAACACGCTCGATCCCATTTGGCCGGACACACTTTCCTGGGTTATGCCCGGCCTCGGAAGATCAACACGTCGCAGCCCCACCTAGACCAACAGAGAGGTCAGCACGCCGGTCTAAACCTAAGCGCACAGGGGTCTGGGCCCATCGCCCTTAGCACACCTGCACGTTGCGTACGCGGCCGGAAGCAGAACTAGCCCCCTTAATACAAGAGCAGGCTTACGTTCCAATCCGGCGCGCGCCACTCAGTTGCTGACGTCACGAAGGCTTCGGCTGATACCACGACGCCGGGATACCCATAACTACTCCCGCGTAGATGGTTAGTGCGTATAGACCAAATGGCCAGACTCGGATTAAATATCCAGATCTCGTTAAGCGTGTTAAGTATTCGCGAACGTCGACCAGGGCCAGGCCCACCTCTCTCCTAGGTGGTCGGAACCTGCCCTGTCGCTCCGCCTCAAAGATCCACTCGCGGGTGCTCCTCAAGCCGACCCGTCTTTAGTCACCACATGTATCATGTATAAAGTATATAGTATATACCCGTGATCAACTCCCGAGTGATCACGGCCCGATAGTATAGCATGGCAGACGGACAAGGATGTAGGGCCACTGATGAAAAACTAGCATCCTATACTAAGCATTAGGATTGCAGGTAAGGTAACAACAGTAGTAGCAAGGACAGGCTATGCATCAGTATAGGATTAACGGGAAGCAGTAACATGCTACACTACTCTAATGCAAGCAGTATAGAGAAGAGTAGGCGATATCTGGTGATCAAAGGGGGGGCTTGCCTGGTTGCTCTGGCAAGAGAGAGGGGTCGTCAACACCGTAGTCGTACTGGGTAGTAGCGGCGTCGGTCTCGGTGTCTAGCGAGAGAAGAGGGGGAAGAAACAATAAATATAATGCAAGCATAGGCATAGTGATGCAAGACATGACAAGTAACGGCGTTAGAGGTGCCCTAACGCGGTAGTAGGTGATACCGATGAAAGGGGATGACATCCGGGAAAGTACCCCCGGTGTTTCGCGTTTTCGGACCGGTGAACCGGAGGGGGAAAGTTGCATGTTCGCTATGCTAGGGATGGGTGGTGGATAAACGGGCTGCGTATCCGGATTCGTCTCGCCGTTCTGAGCAATTTTCATGTTGAAAATATTTTAATCCGAGTTACGGATTAAAAGATATGATTTTCTAAAGATTTTATTAATTTCTGGAATTTAATTAATTATTTAAATTAATTCGAAAAAAACAGATTAATGACATCAGCATGATGTCATGCTGACATCAGCAGTCAACTCTGTTGACTTGGTCAACCTGACCAGTGGGTCCAGTGGGACCCACCTGTCATACACTGTTTATGTTAATTAGGGTTTAGTTATCTGCTTAGACTAATCTAATCAGGATTAATTAGTTTAGTTAATTAATTAGGTTAATTAAGCAAGATTAATTAAGTTAATTAATCCCTTAATTAATTAATTAATTTAATGATTTTATTTATTATTTATTTTTAATTCCTTTTCTTTTTTTTTCAGGGTGGGTCCCGTTCGGTCAGTGGCCTAGGGCCATAGCGGGCGTGCGGTTGCCCGCGATGCGGTTACGGGCGCCCCGTGCGGGGTCAAGCCCGTCCGGGGGGGCGAGGCAACCAGGGCACGGTGGGTGTCGCCGGCGAGCGGTGGGGTGCCGGGGTTGGCCGCCGGCGCGGCGGTGGCCTGCGGGGCCAGAGGCGGGGCACGGGACGAGCAGAGGCGGCGCGGTTCAGGTGACGGCGCGGGCAAGCCGATGAAGAAGTAGGGGAGGCGCGCGCCGGGGCGAGCAGCGGCGCGGGAGCAGCGCAGGCACGGCCCGGCACGGTTGGCGAGGGAGACCGCAGCCGGGGCGAGGCGAGCGTGGCCAACACTGGCGGCAGCGGCAGCGAGGCGTGCGAGGCCGGGCACGCAGCGGTGAGCGGGGGCGATGCGGAGTGGTGCAGGCGTGCGCGGGCGCGTGCGTGCGTGAGCGGCGGACGAGGCCATGGCCGATGCGGCGACGGCGGAAACGGCGAGGGTGGGCGCGCGCGGAGGACGGGGGCCGGCTGGTGGGCGCAACGCGCGGGCGTGAGGGGAGAGGGCGCGACCACGGCAGAGATAGGAGGGAGGGGGGCTCACAGAGGAGGAGTAGGGCACGGGCAGTGGGCGCGGGGAGGAGGACGGGGACGGCGGCGTCGTTGGAGATGACAACGGCGATGGCGTCCGGCGAGGAGGCGTGGTCGAGGCAGCGTGAGGAGGAGACGAGGAGGCCACGGATCCGGCGACGAAGCTTGGCAGCGGGCAGCGGGCCGCGGAATCCACGGGCGGCAACGGCGACTGCGGCGAGGCGCGGTCGGGGTTGAGCCCCGATCCAGATCGGGGGCGAGAGGGACGAGAGAGTGGGGTGGGGATCGTGCGGGAGGGGAGTTAGGGTTTCGGTCGGGGTGGGGTTAGTAGGAGGGGAGGTGGGCCGGCCTAGTGGGGTGGCCGGCTGCCTGGTGGCCGGCTGGGCCGAAGCCCAGCGAGGGGAGGGGGGGGTCGTTCTCCTTTTTTTTATTTTGTTTTCTGTTTCTATCTTTTCTTTTATTTATTTCCTCTTCTGTTTTAAATCATTTTAAATTATTTAGGCATTTTATAAAATTGTGAACCTTACACCATAATTATCTTGGTAATATTTGGCAACCACCGAACATTTTTGTTTTAATTTTTTTTTTTTTGAAAACTTTTATTGTTTTCTTTTATTTAAATTTTGAACTTGTTTCGGTTCTGAACTATCGAGAGTTTACCACAGTAAGAGTGGTGACGAGGCATCATTAGCAGAGGTTACTGTAGCTTAATTACCCGGGCGTTACAAAACTCCTCCACTACAAGAAATCTCGTCCCGAGATTTAGGAGGTAGAAGGAAACAACGCGGGGTATTCATCACGCAGGCGATCCTCGCGTTCCCAAGTGGCTTCGTCTTCAGAGTGATTCGACCACTGGACTTTGAGGAATTTGATCGCCTTCTGACGTGTGCGGCGTTCAGCTTGGTCGAGAATGCGGACCGGATGCTCTTTATAGGAGAGGTCCTGTTGCAATTCAAGCACTTCATGATCCACTGCTCGAATTGGGTCCTTGAAGCAGCGTCGGAGTTGTGACACATGGAACACATCGTGAACCTGAGAAAGGTTCGGCGGAAGCTCCAGTTGATATGCCACTTTACCACGCCTTTCGAGAATAGTGAAAGGACCAATATAGCGGGGAGCTAGCTTTCCCTTGATCCCGAAGCGGTGAGCACCCTTCATTGGTGTAACTCGAAGATAAGCCTTTTCGCCAGGTTGATAGACCATGTCTTGGTGATGACGGTCATACTGACTTTTCTGACGTGACTGAGCAGTCTTGAGATTCTCGCGAATAATGCGAACTTGTTCTTCGGCCTGTTGTATAATATCCGGACCAAAGAGTGGACGTTCCCCAGTTTCTGACCAGTTCAGAGGGGTTCGACACTTTCGTCCATATAGCACTTCGAAGGGGGACATCTTTAGACTAGCTTGATAGCTATTATTATAAGAGAACTCGGCATATGGAAGAGATTCCTCCCATTTCTTGCCGAATGAGATTACACAAGCTCGAAGCATGTCTTCGAGAACTTGGTTGACACGTTCAACCTGTCCTTGCGACTGAGGATGGAACGCAGTACTGAACGACAGATGAGTCCCCATAGCTTCTTGGAAACTCGCCCAAAACCTTGAAGTGAATAAGCTGCCACGGTCCGAACTGATAACCAGTGGGATACCGTGAAGTGAAACAATTCTAGCCATGTAGAGAGTAGCAAGCTGACTAGCAGTGATTGTCTCTTTGACCGCCAGGAAATGGGCAACTTTGGAAAGCCGGTCAATGACGACAAGAATAGCATCATTACCTTTCTGCGATTTGGGAAATCCAGTGACGAAGTCCATTTCAACATGGTCCCATTTCCATTCAGGAATAGAGATAGGTTGCAGAGTTCCAGCAGGCCTTTGATGCTCTGCTTTGATTCGGCGACAAACGTCACACTCAGCAACATAACGAGCAATGTCCTGCTTCATATTAGACCACCAGAATCTTTGACGAATATCCTGGTACATCTTTGTACTACCAGGATGGATGGACAGAGGCGTATCATGGGCTTCTTGCATAACCCTTTTAGTCTTATCCAGGTTTTTCTTCGAACATGGTACCACTAGGCGGCCTTTGAAATACAAGGCGCCATCGTCGGCGATCGTGAAGAATGGGGGCTTTCCTCTTTTGAGGTCGCGCTTAATCTTGAGGACTTCATCGTCACATTTCTGAATCCATTTGATGGTGTCCACAAGATCTGGTTTCGCAACCAAGGTATTGAGAGAACCCTTGGAAACAACATGGAGGTTCCGTTTGGGAAAACCTTCGGGAGGGGGAGCGAGTGATCCCGGGGGAACAATATGGAGGTTCAGCCTTCTAAATTCTTCGGTAAGTGAGGGCTGAACTTTGTGGACCTGGAGGTGGTTGCAGTAAGACTTGCGGCTCAGGGCATCAGCCATTACATTAGCCTTGCCGGGGGTATATGATATATCCACGTCAAAGTCTGCAACAGTCTCCATCCATCTTTGCTGACGGAGGTTCAGGTCTGGCTGAGTAAACAGATACTTCAGACTTTGATGGTCGGTGAAGATCTCGCAACGATTACCGAGAAGGTAATGTCGCCACTGCTTCAGTGCATGAATGACAGCAGCAAGCTCGAGGTCATGAACCGGGTAGTTTTCTTCGTGAGGGCGCAGTTGACGAGAGGCATAAGCAATCACTCTGCGCTCCTGCATTAGGACACAGCCTAATCCTTGACGGGAAGCGTCGCAGTAAATGACGAAGTCCTTCTTAGTATCAGGTGGAGCAAGTACGGGGGCAGAAGTCAACTTGTCTTTGAGCGCCTGGAAACTTTCCTGACACTTGTCTGTCCAGTCAAACTTGACACCCTTATGCAACAGATTAGTCAGGGGCCTGGCAATCTTGGAGAAGTTCTCGACGAATCGACGGCAATAGCTGGCGAGACCGAGGAAACTTCGGACTTGCTTCACATTCTTTGGAGGAGTCCAATCGAGAATAGCCTGAACTCGTTCAGGGTTGACGGCAATACCATTCTTGGAGATGACATGCCCAAGATAGGTTACTTCGGGGAGCCAGAATTCACACTTGGAATACTTAGCATACAGTTGATGTTCTCGAAGCTTCTCTAGCACAAGACGCAGATGTCTAGCATGTTCTTCCTCGTTCTTGGAAAATACAAGGATATCGTCCAGATAAACCACGACGAACTTGTCGAGGTAATCCATGAATATATAATTCATCAAACGAGAGAAGGTGGCGGGAGCATTCGTTAAGCCGAATGACATGACGGTGTACTCGTATGACCCATACCGAGTCACGAAGGCGGTTTTTGGGATGTCCTCTTCACGAACACGGATCTGGTGGTAACCCAACCTCAAGTCGAGTTTGGAGAACACTGATGAACCAGCCAGTTGATCATAAAGATCATTGATCCGAGGAAGAGGGTATTTATTCTGAATGGTAGCTTGGTTTATAGGACGGTAGTCTTGGACCAATCGGTTTGTCCCATCCTTCTTCCTAACAAAGAGAGAAGGTGCTCCCCAAGGAGAGCAACTAGGACGAATGAAACCTTTGACAAGAGATTTGTCGATTTCCTCCTTAAGTTCAATGAGTTCATGCGGCGGCATCTTATAGGGTCGTTTGGCTATAGGGGTGGTGCCGGGTTTCAAGTCGATGATGAATTCGACAGCTCTAGCAGGGGGAATCCCTGGAAGTTCTTCTGGGAAGACATCTTGGAATTCACGAACGACGGGAATGTTTTCAATGCCCTCGAGTGGTGCAGCGTTCAACGCATTCAAGGCATAAAGACGTGCCTCGGCGTTCTGAACTAGATGAGCTTGGTAAGCTATTATTTCTTCAGAAGGGTGTAGCAGATGGACGACCTTAGTGGCGCAAACTATAGAAGCAGTATGCGCTTTCAACCAATCCATTCCCAGAATGAGGTCGATGTTAGACGACTTCAGGATAATGGGAGAGGCATAGAATTCCAGCCCTTCTATTTCCACGGGGACATCGATGCCAACCAGTGAGGTTTGACATTGTCCCACGGGGGTTTTTACCAATACCGAAGCGTTCATCTCCTCACATTTAACGTCATGCTTGTATGCAAAATCTTCTGACATGAATGAATGCGATGCCCCTGAATCGAATAAAACAGATGCAGGTACTGAGTTTACGAGGAGTGTACCCATCACGGTAGCAGGCTGGTCTAGAACTTCATTGAGATCAACATGGTTGGCATGAACACGACCATAAGACTTGGCACTGTTGTTGCGAGGCTGGTTGCTTCCACGGCCAGTTGCTGGGAGGGCCAGTTGATTCTGGTTTTGATTGCAATCCCTAGCACGGTGACCTGGCTGACCACACTTGTAGCAGAGGCCATTATTGGGAGTGGGAACAGGAGCTTGTGGTGGTGGAGCTGGAAGTCTTGTCTGCCTAGTTGGAGGAGCAGGCAGACGAGGTGCAGCATAGGACTGCCTTGGGGCAGGTGCATCCGGCTGGTACATGCTGTTGGGGATCCATATCTTGCGCTTCTGCGAGGACGGGCCCGAAGATGAGCCCGTGTCACGGCTGCGCTTGTGAGAGCTCTGGTATTCCTGCAGACCAGTTTCGACGTTGATGGCTTTGTTCACCAGAGTGGCGAAATCAGCAAAGTCGTGCACTAGAAGTGCGAGCTTGATGTCAGCTTGAAGGCCATCACGGAACTTCTCCTGTCTGCGTGCATCAGTTGCGATGTCTTCTTCAGCATAGCGGGACAAGTCAAGAAACTCCCGCTGGTAAGCTTCCACAGTTTTATTGCCTTGGGTGAGGTTGCGGAACTCACGCTTCTTCCGGTCCATAACTCCCTGAGGAATGAAGCGAGCACGGAAGGCAGCTTGGAAGTCTGGCCAGGTGATGATTGTTCCAGCTGGCAGAGTACGCCTGTGGCTATCCCACCATTGAGCTGCGGGTCCCTTCAGGAAGAAGGAAGCAAAGGTGACATAGCTGGCAGGGGCTACATCAGCAGACTCCATCTCATAGGTGATGTCTCGGAGCCAGTCATCAGCATCCAGAGGCTGAGTTGAGCTGCGGTACACAGTTGGGTTCAGGCGCATGAAATCCTGCAGGGTCACTTGGGTTGGCTGCTGGTTCATATTGGGGCGAGGAAACTGAGCCATAATATTCTCCATGAACTGACGATTCAGTTCAAACTGTTGCATCATCCCAGCCATGTACTCAGGCGGTGGTGGGGCGTTGCCACCACGACCACGACCACCTGGTCTAACCATCCTGCTAATATATAACAGGGGTAGTTCAGTATTGAGAAATGTGCAAAGACGAGAATCATTCATGATGAAACATGCACAACGAAAGCAGCACGATAGATACTACATAGTAGTCGGCATATCTTACAAAAGAGATCATGCATGGAGTTCGTTACACAGAGTCTGGTACATAGACTAAGACATCACAGGCGGCACGCAGGCTCGCGGCGAATGCATCTAACACTAACAAGCAAGTCTACATCAGTCCCACGCGGTACTGCGGAGGTAGCTGTAGCCTGAAAGCTGGTAGTGTGGCATCGGGTACACCACGTCGGCAACCTGTGGTCCGCGGGTACTCTGGTGCAGAACCTGACGCTCAAGTGGCAGAAGAGGACCAAGTGCGGGAGAGTAGCCTCCCACCTCTGGCCAGCCGACGCCCTGGGGCATCACGGTCCGGGCAGGGTAGATCGCAGAACGCGACAGATCACCAGAGCGGACAGAGGGGTGCAACTGTGTCAGAGCACGGTAGAGGTGCTGACGAGTGGTGTACAACTCGTGGCGAAGAGCTCGGTTAGCTCGATCCAGCCCATCAGCATGCAGAACCAGGTTCTGATGGTAGAAGGGCTCTCGGGTGACAGTGGAGTAGGCAGCAGTGTAGTAACCCTCCGCACCAACATCGGATGCGATAGCAATGTGCCTGAAGGGGGAGGTATCCAACTCCTGATACTCTCCACGGAGACGTGTCAGAGCAGCATAAGCAGCATCGTGGACCGCCATATCGATAGTTACTCCAACACCATGAGCAGTGTGCAGCACGGTAGTGGAGTCATACTCCCGAGAGTAGAGGTGGACGATGGCACGGTACTGCTCCTGGTTGAAGTCCTGATACTCCTCATAGACGGTGTACTCAGGGTGCCAGCGATAACCCAGATAGGTCATCATCTCAGCCAACACAGCAGGTGATCCTGAGGCACCAATGGCCGTCGTGTGGCGCACGACCTGCCTCGTGGGTTCCATCTGAAAACACAGATGTTTTCACTGGAGTCAAATGACAATGTGGATAATGTTCAAATACATTCCTAAAGAATAACTAGGGCTTATCCAACTTTGGGGTGAATGTCGTAACGGGATCCTAGTGTCAGAGTTAGTAAATTCGTTTAACCGAGTAGAAGAGAGTTCAGAGTCCCAGAGTAAAGGTCGAGGAGTAAAAGATCCTAGTATCACCCGATGGCGACGTGGGCCCGTAAAGCACACAGCCAAGTTAGTAAAAGTTTTTACAATGTCTAGACTCGACATCGGCCAAGGAGTGTGGAAGGGGAGTTCCTACAGGCAGTCGGCTCTGATACCAACTTGTGACGCCCCCGATTTGACCGTACACTAATCATGCACGCAAATGTGTACGATCAAAATCAAGGACTCACGGGAAGATATCACAACACAACTCTACAATTAAAAATAGTCATACAAGCATCATATTACAAGCCAGGGGCCTCGAGGGCTCGAATACAAGAGCTCGGTCATAGACGAGTCAGCGGAAGCAACAATATCTGAGTACAGACATAAGTTAAACAAGTTTGCCTTAAGAAGGCTAACACAAACTGGGATACAGATCGAAAGAGGCGCAGGTCTCCTGCCTGGGATCCTCCTAACTACTCCTGGTCGTCGTCAGCGGGCATCACGTAGTAGTAGGCACCTCCGGTGTAGTAGGAGTCGTCGTCGACGGTGGCGTCTGGCTCCTGGGCTCCAACATCTGGTTGCGACAACCAGGAAGAAAGGAAAAGGGGGAAAAGGGGGAGAAAACAACCGTGAGTACTCATCCAAAGTACTCGCAAGCAAGGAGCTACACTACATATGTATGCATTGGTATCAACTGGAATAAGGCTATTATATGTGGGCTGGACTGCAGGAAGCCGGAATAAGAGGGGGGATAGCTAGTCCTTTCGAAGATTACGCTTCTGGCCGCCTCCGTCTTGCAGCATGTAGAAGAGAGTAGACTGAAGTCCTCCAAACAGCATCGTATAGCATAATCCTAACCGATGATCCTCCCCTCGTCGCCCTGTGAGAGAGCGACCACCGGTTGTATCTGGCACTTGGAAGGGTGTGTTTTATTAAGTATCCGGTTCTAGTTGTCATAAGGTCAAGGTACAACTCCAAGTCGTCCTGTTACCGAAGATCACGGCTATTCGAATAGATTAACTTCCCTGCAGGGGTGCACCACATACCCCAACACGCTCGATCCCATTTGGCCGGACACACTTTCCTGGGTTATGCCCGGCCTCGGAAGATCAACACGTCGCAGCCCCACCTAGACCAACAGAGAGGTCAGCACGCCGGTCTAAACCTAAGCGCACAGGGGTCTGGGCCCATCGCCCTTAGCACACCTGCACGTTGCGTACGCGGCCGGAAGCAGAACTAGCCCCCTTAATACAAGAGCAGGCTTACGTTCCAATCCGGCGCGCGCCACTCAGTTGCTGACGTCACGAAGGCTTCGGCTGATACCACGACGCCGGGATACCCATAACTACTCCCGCGTAGATGGTTAGTGCGTATAGACCAAATGGCCAGACTCGGATTAAATATCCAGATCTCGTTAAGCGTGTTAAGTATTCGCGAACGTCGACCAGGGCCAGGCCCACCTCTCTCCTAGGTGGTCGGAACCTGCCCTGTCGCTCCGCCTCAAAGATCCACTCGCGGGTGCTCCTCAAGCCGACCCGTCTTTAGTCACCACATGTATCATGTATAAAGTATATAGTATATACCCGTGATCAACTCCCGAGTGATCACGGCCCGATAGTATAGCATGGCAGACGGACAAGGATGTAGGGCCACTGATGAAAAACTAGCATCCTATACTAAGCATTAGGATTGCAGGTAAGGTAACAACAGTAGTAGCAAGGACAGGCTATGCATCAGTATAGGATTAACGGGAAGCAGTAACATGCTACACTACTCTAATGCAAGCAGTATAGAGAAGAGTAGGCGATATCTGGTGATCAAAGGGGGGGCTTGCCTGGTTGCTCTGGCAAGAGAGAGGGGTCGTCAACACCGTAGTCGTACTGGGTAGTAGCGGCGTCGGTCTCGGTGTCTAGCGAGAGAAGAGGGGGAAGAAACAATAAATATAATGCAAGCATAGGCATAGTGATGCAAGACATGACAAGTAACGGCGTTAGAGGTGCCCTAACGCGGTAGTAGGTGATACCGATGAAAGGGGATGACATCCGGGAAAGTACCCCCGGTGTTTCGCGTTTTCGGACCGGTGAACCGGAGGGGGAAAGTTGCATGTTCGCTATGCTAGGGATGGGTGGTGGATAAACGGGCTGCGTATCCGGATTCGTCTCGCCGTTCTGAGCAATTTTCATGTTGAAAATATTTTAATCCGAGTTACGGATTAAAAGATATGATTTTCTAAAGATTTTATTAATTTCTGGAATTTAATTAATTATTTAAATTAATTCGAAAAAAACAGATTAATGACATCAGCATGATGTCATGCTGACATCAGCAGTCAACTCTGTTGACTTGGTCAACCTGACCAGTGGGTCCAGTGGGACCCACCTGTCATACACTGTTTATGTTAATTAGGGTTTAGTTATCTGCTTAGACTAATCTAATCAGGATTAATTAGTTTAGTTAATTAATTAGGTTAATTAAGCAAGATTAATTAAGTTAATTAATCCCTTAATTAATTAATTAATTTAATGATTTTATTTATTATTTATTTTTAATTCCTTTTCTTTTTTTTTCAGGGTGGGTCCCGTTCGGTCAGTGGCCTAGGGCCATAGCGGGCGTGCGGTTGCCCGCGATGCGGTTACGGGCGCCCCGTGCGGGGTCAAGCCCGTCCGGGGGGGCGAGGCAACCAGGGCACGGTGGGTGTCGCCGGCGAGCGGTGGGGTGCCGGGGTTGGCCGCCGGCGCGGCGGTGGCCTGCGGGGCCAGAGGCGGGGCACGGGACGAGCAGAGGCGGCGCGGTTCAGGTGACGGCGCGGGCAAGCCGATGAAGAAGTAGGGGAGGCGCGCGCCGGGGCGAGCAGCGGCGCGGGAGCAGCGCAGGCACGGCCCGGCACGGTTGGCGAGGGAGACCGCAGCCGGGGCGAGGCGAGCGTGGCCAACACTGGCGGCAGCGGCAGCGAGGCGTGCGAGGCCGGGCACGCAGCGGTGAGCGGGGGCGATGCGGAGTGGTGCAGGCGTGCGCGGGCGCGTGCGTGCGTGAGCGGCGGACGAGGCCATGGCCGATGCGGCGACGGCGGAAACGGCGAGGGTGGGCGCGCGCGGAGGACGGGGGCCGGCTGGTGGGCGCAACGCGCGGGCGTGAGGGGAGAGGGCGCGACCACGGCAGAGATAGGAGGGAGGGGGGCTCACAGAGGAGGAGTAGGGCACGGGCAGTGGGCGCGGGGAGGAGGACGGGGACGGCGGCGTCGTTGGAGATGACAACGGCGATGGCGTCCGGCGAGGAGGCGTGGTCGAGGCAGCGTGAGGAGGAGACGAGGAGGCCACGGATCCGGCGACGAAGCTTGGCAGCGGGCAGCGGGCCGCGGAATCCACGGGCGGCAACGGCGACTGCGGCGAGGCGCGGTCGGGGTTGAGCCCCGATCCAGATCGGGGGCGAGAGGGACGAGAGAGTGGGGTGGGGATCGTGCGGGAGGGGAGTTAGGGTTTCGGTCGGGGTGGGGTTAGTAGGAGGGGAGGTGGGCCGGCCTAGTGGGGTGGCCGGCTGCCTGGTGGCCGGCTGGGCCGAAGCCCAGCGAGGGGAGGGGGGGGTCGTTCTCCTTTTTTTTATTTTGTTTTCTGTTTCTATCTTTTCTTTTATTTATTTCCTCTTCTGTTTTAAATCATTTTAAATTATTTAGGCATTTTATAAAATTGTGAACCTTACACCATAATTATCTTGGTAATATTTGGCAACCACCGAACATTTTTGTTTTAATTTTTTTTTTTTTTTGAAAACTTTTATTGTTTTCTTTTATTTAAATTTTGAACTTGTTTCGGTTCTGAACTATCGAGAGTTTACCACAGTAAGAGTGGTGACGAGGCATCATTAGCAGAGGTTACTGTAGCTTAATTACCCGGGCGTTACAACCTTCACCTGAGGATATCTCGAGGAGGGTGCATGTGGCGGGTAGGCCGATGCTACCGAGAAATATGCTCGATGCTGCAACCGGTGCTATGCAGAGTCTGCATGACAGTGTTCTTTCTTTGGAGAAGCGGCGTCTCGGAGAGAAGGATGTGGCATACCCGGTTTTTGCGGCCAAGGTGCCAGAGGGCAAGGGCTTTGTGGATAACTCCATCGGGGGTACGATCGTCCTGCGGTTTGATGACATCCACGCTATGTTGAACCTTCATCCGCTGCACTACACCTTCGTTCGGCTATTTTTGCTGAGTATGGAGATGCGGATCATTCGCGACAAGACCCCGGACATCGTGATAGTCGACCCCTTCTACATGCATGCCAAGATCTTGGGCAGCGCTGGGGACCGGCAAGTCGCGAGTTCTTACCTCGAAGGCGTCATTCTGGCAAACCAAGATAAGGATAACTTCCTCGTGCCTTACTTTCCCGAGTAAGTCCTCCCCTCAACCGCCCCGTAACATATGAATTCTTAGATTTCGATCGTTTTTCTTTTAACATTCCGTGTTTTCTGCAGTGACACACATTGCACGCTCATCCCCCTAAGCCCCAAATATTCCATGGCCACGTATTTCGACCCGGACCGTAAGTCGAACGTAGACTACACAAATGTCAAGAAGGTTCTTGATGATGTTCTCCCCGGCTACGTCAAATCTGGAGGCACCTTCACCAGGCCTATTCGTAAGTACGGCAAGCACGTGTTCTCCCACAATACGACGTTCTGCTGCGTCAAGCAGCCGCCTGGCGGTCAGAAGGGTGCCTACTACGCCATGCATCACATGCGGGCGATCGTACGGCG